>NC_056735.1:426531538-426574038 GCF_019279795.1 Protopterus annectens
CCGTCTTTCAACTTACACTGGTGGATAATGTGGGTAGCTAGTCATTTGCCATTTTCACATGGCTATACTATCAAATATAAAACACATGTTGGCGTCTCAGCCTGCCATAACACTGTTATCATTATTTCCCAAAGGCATTTCTACTGCTGCTCTAGAAGTGGTTATCTTGAAAAATCAACCAGGAAGGACTTTCAGAAAGGATTAGTACAGTCACATGTGGAGACTGACTCAGAAGGTGGTACAACTACTGTAACTGCTAGTTGTGCTGAGCAGTGTGACTGCCAATACTTCTTGGTGCTGTCTGAACACTATGCCACCACAAAACATATATGGGCCTGGTGGGAGCTGATCATGCAGCCTATGTCAGAACAACGTAAACCCAAAATTATAAGTGATGTCAGTACAGGAAATATAGGTAAACTGACAGAGAACCCTGAAATATGAATCAGTACAGGATGGAAGTCTGCACAGATACTTAAAAGAAGTGTTACCACAGAAATGAAGACAAAAAAAAATGTAAGAAGGGCACACGTGCAAACCTTCAAAACCAAGAGTACTAAAAATGAGCTAAGCAGGAGAAAGCAGATTTCTGAGCCTATTTCTACTGGTATCAAGTGGGGGACTAAAGTAAAAGTAGAATCTAGTCCACAGATATATGTTAAGGAAAGAAGACAAAGTAAAAATAGACTTTGTTCTGAAATGCCCTTTGGAGGGGAATGACAACAGAAAGAAGGAAAAGAAGATGGCATCCACCTACACTATGATAGAAGTAAAGCAACCTAAAAGAAAAGAGAATAAAACAGAAGTGGATTTTTTTTTTGTTTAGAACTATTTTTCGCAGGGGAAAACATAAAAAGGGCCATGCACCTCAGGTGCAAAATGTTTGGTGGCATGAATAACAGATGTCAATCAGTCTTCAGTAGACTGCTAGCACTCACATATGAATGCTGGTATTACACTTACAGTCACTACTGAAGAGCTTCTTTAGTGTGCCATTTGTACTATAGCTTGGAGCAAAGAAAAGGATAACATTGATTTATGGGGTTTACACAAAAGCCACATAAATGTCAACAAGGCTCAATAGGAAGATGATAAAGCAAGAACAAATTTAACCAAGGTTGTCAGAGAAGACAGTGAACAAGATGTCCCCATTACATGAATTAAAAGATGATCTCTTATAAAGATTAAGTAAAAAAGTAAAGAAAGGGAAGAGATTTTGAGTGAATTACTAATGCCAAAACGTTACAGAACACTAGTGATGAAACTATTTCATAGACCCATGTTAGGGGGTGACCTAGGAGTGTACAAAACTAAGGCAAAAGTTTTAGCCAGGTTTTACTGGCCAGGCATAATGGAAAAGATAGAAAACTTCTGTACATCTTGTCCACAATGACAGAAATCTGCACCTCCATCATGGATATAAATCGGTTAATCTTAATGCCTATTGCAGAAATGCCATTTGAACATACTGTTTGTGGACATTGTGGAGGCTGGCTTACTGTCAAATAGTCAAATGTCAAAATAAATTCCTACCACAAAGATCGACTCACATATTTGAATCGGAATGTCGAAAAGGTCAGAATGTCACAAACACACTTCCTCTTGCAAATTCAACCTTTATCAGCATCCGTAGACTGCAGTTTGACACTGCACATCACCCTCCACACCCCACACAAATTACATATTCCAAGTCCAGGATCTCACTACAGTGGGGAAAAGGGCATATTTCCTGATCCACACTGTGCCATGATCTCTAGTATTAAGGTCAAACACGTATGTACAAATGCACAGTGCATGCATACAAGGGATGCTCACAGTCTTGATAGTCAGCAATATGGAAAGCTATCTAATGACTTTCGACATTCTGGTTGTCACCAAACCATCATTCTGCATTTTCAAAGTAAACCGTGGAGGTCACTAATAAAGATCTTGCAATGAGTATCAGTATATGCCAGTAATACTAGACTAATACTGGATAACCTTATACATTTTTTAGAAGCAGTGCTATTACACAAAGTTACTGCCAAAGCTATTGCCAGAGAACTGGCATTACTATTCTCCAGAGCTTGTATCCCTAAAAAAGTACTTACTGATAAGGCACTCATTTTATATCAGGGTTACATCAGTTATGTCAGTGTTTTTAAGTCAAACAGCTGAAAATCCTAAACTACCATCCACATATTGATAGAGCAGTAGAGAGATTCAATGTTTTACTGAAATTTCCTTAGTGCAGAGTTCAGTTAATGATGCAGATGGTAATAAGTGAGACTAGCTGTTATCCTATTTACTGTCTGCAATCCAAGAGATGTCACAAACTTAATATGGTTTTATCCCAGTTCAACTTCTGTGCAGTAGGCATGCAAGAGTTTTATTTGACATTACTGAGGAAATTAGAGAGGAAGAAAAGAGTCCATTTAAAAGTGTGATAGAGCACTGTATTAGCTTGCAGGACAGGCTAAAGCCAGCTATGTCCATAATAAAGATGCACAAGCAGAAAGCTCAGGAAATGCAAGTTTATAATAAAAATTTCCAATTTACAGAATGTAATCTGGGAGATCAGGTGTTAGTGTTAGTGCTTTCCACTAAGCAAATTCCTGGTTAAGTAGCAAAGGCCATTTGAGTTTATTTAAAGAATAAATGCAGTATACAGTCAAGAAAGAGAAAAATAGATCAAATCTATATCACATTAAAGTAAATGAAGAATGAATGAAAATCGATCATGTTAATATAAGGAATCTGGGAAAAGAAGTACAACATTCTGGAGTGAGCCTGCAAGCTGAAGGTCAGACAGGAGAAATGAGTCTCTACCTGAGGTGTGGACAGAGGAAGCTAGACAAATGCACAAAAGCAGAAAGGAAGAGAATTTCTCTTAAGAAATAAAGGAGTGTTCTTGGATGTACCTTGAAGAACTAAATGTAAAACAGTGACATCCAGAATGAAGATTAGACAGAGAACTTACATAGTACCAGAGTCACAAAAAGAGTAAGAGCAGTTCAAAAGGAAGCTTAAGACGTGACAGAAGGGTCAAAAAATGAATGGAGAAGCACAGTAATTATAGTCCCCAAACTTGATGGAAGTATTACATTCTGTAATGGCTTTTGGAAAATGAATAGTGTATCAGACTTCGATTGCTATTCCCAAGCCCATAACTAATGAGTTCATAGAGAACCTAAGAAAGACCAGATACTTGAGAACACTACATATGATGCAGTGTTATGGCAGATGCCCATTTCTGCCTCTGATAAAGAAACAAAACAGCCTTTGTAACCTTTGATGGTTACCATCTGGCTTAAATGGAGCTCCAGCTACGTTTCACAGGTTGATGGATAAAATACTAAATTATCACTCCTGATATGCTATAGCATACCTGCATGACATCATTCATTCAGATGAGTGGAAGTCTCACCTACTTAAAGTATAGGTGGTCTTAGAATCTATAAAGACGGAAGTCTTGACTATGAATGATAAGAAAATAAACTGGGTAGGTTGGAAAATAAGTACTTAGGATATGTTAAAGGAAGAGGGGTGATAAGGCCGCATTACAACAAAAGTAGAGGTAAAAAAGTGGACTTTACCCTCCACTAAAAGACAAATGAAGAATTTTGGGGGGTGAATTGGGTACTACAGAAAGTTTGTGCCTAATCATGTGTGACTATTGCCTGTCTTTTGACATAGGTTTTGATCTCTTATGGTCATAGGACCCTCACAAGAAAGGAAGTTCCTTTCAAGGTGTAATGGTCTCATGAGGAAGATGGAACATTTCATGAACTCAAAGAAGTCCTGTGTTCTGAACCTGTATTAGTAACAACCAATTTTACTGAAGAATTCACTGTATATACTGATGCTTCAGAAGTGGGTTTAGGGACAGTGTTACCCCAAGACATCCAAGACGTGGAGTACCCTGTATGCTATATATCAGCAGGGATTTGGGTGATTTAGAAAGGAAATACTCAGCCACTAAACGACAGTGTCTAGCCATAAGGTAGGTCCTTTTATGAACTGAAGTACTATTTGTAATTTAAGAACTTCACTTTGGTCACTGATCATGGCCTATTGCCATGGCTGAGTAGGCAGACAGCTGGCAATACAAAGCTGCGATAGTGGAAGCTATTCCTCTCTCCCTTTCAATGTATACTGATCTATAGGCCAAGCCGAGACAATATAATGCTGACAGGTTGTCAAGCACCTACAACCCATTGTTATGAGTCCAAAACCACTAATTTTGTGCTGGGAGAGGAGGTATCTGCAACATAGTGATTAGAGAAAGTGGGTACAATGCCTTTAAATTTGTGAGGCAGCATTGTATGTGGGAACACTCTAAGAATACTTAGGTAGGAACATACTGTGTCTTAGTTAGTAATATGTTCTTGATAGCAAATTACTGTGCTACAAAATGAGGTATCCAGTCCCAGCATTCTTAGGAAGTTAGTTCCTGACCTGAAAGATTACCTGGAAGGAAGAAGCTGTAGATGTGGAGAGCATTAGTCCAATCGGTGCTAAAGTTATGAAGTACATGAAGGAAATTTTTGTGGCAAAGAGCTGGAACTTATGACTAGACAATGCCTACAAAATGATCAACCTGTAATAGCCTTTTCCTGGAGGTTTGACAAGCCATTTCCTAAAGTGACTTTGCAGACAGTGTAAAGATACGGATACGGAATTGCAAGTCAAAGGACTGCACTTGTTTTTTTATTTAATGTTAGAGCCATGAAGTCAGGAAGTACTATTCTTTGTCATGCCGTTGGTCTGAAAACCCCATGATCTTGAGTGATGGTAAAGATATGTATAAAGTCAATAGCAGCACATAACAGCAAGTCTTAGATGAGGTCGTATTGCATTACTGAAGAAACATAGCTGATCACAAACTACTTTAGAAACATAAAATCCAGGGAAATTACTATTTTGGAGGGATTTAAACTATGTGCATGTCAACATTGTTTTGACTTTAAACTTTAAACTGCTGAGCCCTTGTTCTGCCCAAGTATAAATACAAATTTAGCTTTCAGTAAACTGGTAGATAGCCATAGTTTAACAAAACATATTTTGACCATCTTGCTACTAACGGGGAAGAAACACAAGGACTTGAATAATCTGATCTCATTTGTGGAATTCTGTGTGCAGTACACAATGTGTACACCGTCTGCTTTTTATTATATGCATTTATCAGAGTTTCCTCAGCAACAAAAAAAAACTGCAGTTTCCCATGTGATTTGGTTTCAGTAAGGAGATCAAGCCCTTCAATAGTAAGTGGATGGGTGAGGATTCATTGGCATTTTGTCATCTCACTTATTCCAGGGAAGGAGGAGGAAAAGAATCCTCAGCTCAGTAACAGCTCACAGTGGAGAATGGAGATTCTGTAGCAAAAATTTTGCAAAGGTGCTGGGAGTCACCCTGCAAACAAGCTCCACATGGATGTTAGTGTGAAATGTGTGTGGGTCCAGACCGTGGGTATGCTAGAAACAAAAATGCTTTCCATTGCTGTCAGGGTGGTGTCATATTAGGTCAGCCTGATTTCCTTTCCACTCTCTCCTTAAACATTGCACATTGAAGACTAATCAGCAAAATATATTTTGAATTAGATATGGTCGTAGTCTAGGTGTAAAACAGTCAAGTACTGGGGATGCCAGCTGCTGAAGTTCAAGGAGGAGTTCCTGTCTCTCTCTCTCTATAGATTGTATCTATGTGCATATATATATATATATATATATATATATATATATATATATATATATATATATACACGTAGTTACTCCATATAGCGATATATACATACATATATAGAAAGATATCCACTTTGTTCCCATTTTCAGTATTTTCTGCACTTATTTTGAAGACTCTACTTTCTTACATATAAAATAATCAATAATCGTAAGCCTGCAAGCAAAGATCAATATATTGCATACACAATGGAAGTCACTAAATATGGAATATTAAGAAACACAGAAGTGCATTTTTATGGACATGAGTAGTGCAACCACCACATTCCTTGTTAGATTATTCTTGCTTCAGTACCCCGATGCTTTAGTGAACTTCTCTGCTTTAGCTTTCTATGCCAAATAAATAACAGAAATAAACTAAAACCATAATGAACAGGAAGACCACAATGGAATGTGCGAGTCATTGATAAATCTATTTAGCGGAAAATACTCTGATAAATCAGTATATGATGGAGCTACCAGATAATAAATGATTGTTAGGGCAAATGACTGTCAGCACAGGGTGCAAGCTGATCAACACAAATCAGACATGAAATGTATCAGGATTTACGACCATAGGAGATCAAAACCTATGTCTTGCAAAATATCAAGATAAACAGTTAAAATATCACTGCCCCCAAGAAAGCTCATTCTTTTCTGTGGTAGCACAATTTTCTAGTAAGAAACTCTAATTCTCAAGAAACACTTTCATTATTAATTGTGTTTGTTACTGGAAGAAAACTGAGCTGCAAACATTTTTTCATGAACACATTTTTCTTTCTTAGCTAACAAGCAAGAACAATGCATATTTTTTCACTGAACAGCTATTGAAATAATATTTCTCAGCCATTATCTGTCATAGATGGTTTTCTTTTTTCTGTTTTTTTTTTTCTGTGCTTCTATGCATATGTAATGGTATATTATTTGTCATATAGACAGCATAAGTAGTTTATAAAGTACTCATTGAAGATAAACCAGCAAAATATATTTTGAATTAGATGTGCTTATTTTATATTCAGCTTCAGGAATTGTATCAGTTTGGGCTCCCCTTAGGTTTTTGAATCACTGCCTGAGAGAACTAGAATCCTTAATCTAGAATGCCATCTCAACCTCCTGTCTTGGGCAATTCATCTTACTGCTCCAATGAACAGTGTCACAAGGAAAAAAAATAAAGGGATGTTTTAAGGAAATAAAACATACATCACATGGGGTCCAAAATGCTGCATGTTGAGCTACAAACTGGTACATGAGACATTATTCAGGAAAAGACTGATTAAATCATAAAATTAATGTATAGTTATCATCAAGCAGAAATAATAGTGTGCTAGCAATCACCATCACTTAACTCTCACAATAAAGATTTCAGATGTTTTTCTTAAGGATACTGACACACAATGTATGTAAAACTGGTGTGCTATGCATCAGACAAAACACAGAGACTAAGATATGTTTTCTTTGTAGTTTACATAGGTTCATAGGGTTATAGGTAGGTACTAAGCTATCGGCCCAAGGAACTAAGTAATCCTAGCCAATAAGGTTCCCTGGCTTACGCCACATAAGAAAGTTATTTTACTGTGCCCCTGTCAAGCAGAGCCACAGAAGTGATCCCCAGGGTGTATTTCCTATTTCCCATCCACTCATCAAGATTTTTCTTGAAGAGTGCTAATGAGGAACTTTGCTTGACATAGATGGGTAACTTGTTCCAGGGTATGGGAAGTCTCTGGGGCAGGAATCTATCTCTCCAGCATGTCCTGTTTATTGTGGTGACAAGGTTTAGGTCCCTAGAGTGTGTAGCTTGGAGGGATTGGGATTTCTTTAGGTGTAGCATGTCCAACAGCTCTGTGTTTGACATAGCTTTATATGTTAGGCAGAGCTCATCTCAGAGTAGGTGATATGCTACGGAGTAAAGCTGGAGTTTTTTGAGATGGTCAGTGCAGGGCATCTGCTTGCGGCCAGTAATCCTCTTTGTGAGGTACTTCTGTGGCCTTTCCAGCTGCTGCAGATGTCTTGTGAGGTACATTCCAAAAGGGGCATAGTACTCTATAATGGGTCTAATGAGTGTCGGGTAGAAGGGAACAATGACCTCTTTTTTCCTAGATGAGAACCCTTTTGTGATGAGGTGTGCCACGTAGAAAGATTTCCTGACTACTGTGGCAATGTGATTATAAAAGGAGCGACTACTGTCCACCTGGGTCCCAAGGTCTCTTTACATACATTCGGCATTAAGTAGACTGCCGCCTATGTGGTAGTTCATGGATACAGAGTTTTTACCAAAGGGGATGACAATACACTTTTAGGCATTGAGCTTGAGGCCATGACTCTGACACCAGGCATCTGTCTCAGTGAGGCCCTTCTGTAGGATGTCCACATCATTTGGGGACTCGACTATGGCTCCTAGTTTGCAGTCATTTGCAAACTTCATTAGCCAAAGGCTTTCTGTGTTAGCCTGTACTTCAGAGAAGTAGACACCAAACAGGAGAGGTCCCAGGACTGAACCCTGTGGTACTCCACTTGTCACTGATTCGAAGTCAGATTTGGAGTTTGCAACTTTTACAGTGTGGGTTCTGTCAGTGAGCCAGTTGGCAACCCATCTTGTGATGTAGGGATTTATATGAGTTTAGCTATAATTCCAGAATGGGGGATGGTGTCAAAAGCTGTCTAAAGTGATTGAATCTCTTATGTTATTTGACTTGGACCACCTCTTACAATGTCAAGATAGATTGTTTTAACTGTAATTGAATCCCACCACTCTTTTGCACCCACCACAATAATCCCTCACCACAGCCCCCCACCCCCACTTGTATCTCACCCTATTCTACCTTACACTCACTTCAGTTGTTCCCCATATTACTCATTCACTCAGCCACTGTTATAGCTCCTATTTATCTTAGTCCCTTGCAACTCACTTGTCTTTACATTTCTAATTTTTGTTTTGCAGGTTACTTAACGCTACCTGTTCTACCTTGCATCTTCTCCCGGCCCTAACTGCCTGGATTTTCCACCTCCTGCCAAACTTCTGTGGACTGTGTCCTCTCCTAGTGGACTTAATCAAAGTATGTACTACTCACCTGGAACATTGTTATGCTGCCTGTAATCTCAGGGCTACCCCTGTGCTGGCTCTAGCTTACCTGCTGACTGCCCCCTCTCCACTACCTCATTCTCCTACTCTAACCTGCTAATCCCTCAGTCCTCCTACCCCCCACTCAGCCCTACTCCTCTCCACTGTTAAGCACACCCCATAATCCAGATCACTCTTCCCTATAACCATTCCTCCTTTTATCTGCTTGTGTCCTCTCTAACACAGCAAGTGATCCTAGACTCCCCCTTACTCCTTGCCCTACCTTGCTCTCCCTTTAGCTTCTATAGTTGTGCCTTGCTTCTAACCCCCTGCTACCTTATCTCTCTGGCCCACTACCTCTGCTTATAGGTTAATCCCTGCACTCTTTTCTCACTCTTTCTCCCCTTCTCACTGATTGATTGTTTTTCTACTGGGCTCTTCCTTGCTGGTGCAGCCCCGCTCTGATTGCTCTCGCTACGCTCAGGCTCACTTTACTCCTCTACCCTACCCCATTCCCACCCACCCCCAGTACAGTTTCCTTTACACTTAACCATCCCTCCCCTTCCTGCCAATCCACCCACTACAATTCCACTTCCTGCATATCTCCACTCCCACATTCCATTCCTAACTTCCTTTCCCCACACCCAATCCAAAATAACTTCCTTTCCTAACTTCCTCTCCCCACACCCAATCCACACTACTAAACATGTTGCATCTACTTATATCTGCTACACTACTAACTCTACTCTGTATATCCACCTTCTATCACTACCACCTCACATATCCATTCCTCCGTTCTCCAACTTCTCACTCAGTCTACAGCTTTCCTACTGCTTCCTCCTTCACCATTTCTCCAAACCTGTTTAACACTTCTATCTCAACTCTATATAAAAGACACATACTTCACATTCTCAAACTATCTAATAAAACTAAACCTAAACCACCCAAATACTATCAACCTTTCACATTAATTGCTCTTCTCTCAAAAGACCTACTCTCCTCTGGGGACATCTACCCCAACCCAGGCCCCTCTACACCTCCCCTTGCCCCATCCCCCACATCTACCTTATCTACCTCCTTCTCAGAACTCTCTACTAATAACTTACCAAACACACTACCCCTATCTCATAACTCACCTCCATGTAAACAGCTAACATTCTACTCACTGAATATTCAAAGCTTAGTTAATAAAACCACTGAGCTACACTCATGGATTGCTTACAAAACCCCTAACATCCTATCCCTATCTGAAACTTGGCTCAAGCCACATATCTGTAATAGTGAAATTTTCCCTCCTGGCTATAACATCTACCGCTCTGACAGACCTTCAAAGAAAGGTGGTGGTGTAGCCATCCTCTACTCTAACACCCTCAACCTATCACCTTACCCCACATCTATTCCCAACTTCCACCCTGCTGAACTTCTCATTCTAAATATTCATCTGAATGCCCACAAAAAACTAGCTGTAGCTTCCATCTATATTCCCCCAGGCAACAATATACCCATACTGGAAAACATCCTATCCTGGTTCACCCTCAACATACCTTATGAAACACTCATTCTTGGAGATGTCAATATAGACTGGGCAAAACTATCTACTGACTCTCCCTTACATAGTATTCATCTTCATGGTTTCCACCAACTCATTTCTACACCGACTCGCTTCCACAAAATCTCAGCCTCCAGCTCCATAATAGACTGGATTCTCACAAACACTCCCCATCACTACCACCAGCCCTCAACCTTATCAGACTTCCTTAGCGACCATCTCCCTACCTCCATTCTAAGATACAACTTTCACACACTTAAACCTCACCTTTTCAAATATTGTGGAAAACTATCTACATTTAATCCTTCACAGTTTAACTCTTTACTACAAAATATAGACTGGTCCATCCTTAAACAACTCCCTCTAAATGAGTCTGGTAACACTTTTAACAGCATTTTACTAAATACTCTGGACTCCCTAGCTCCCTCTAGGAAGATTCAAGTGAAATCCAATCATGCTCCCTGGCTTTCAAAAGGAACTAAGTCTATCATGAAACAAAGAGACAGTGTCTGGAAAGCCTGGAGCAATTCTAAACAAACACCTCTTCTACTCAAATACAAACAACTGCGTAATATTGCTAAAAAACAGGCAATAACTGACAAGAAGTCATTCTATAGCTCTAGCCAAAACAATCATAATCTAAACCCTTGTAAATTTTGGACAACACTTAACAGCATCCTCTACCCTGGTAGTCCCTCTAACCCCTCACCCTACCCAAACACAACTCCTGAGGAAACAGCTACCCTACTTAATTCACATTTTATCTCCTCCATCCAAAATCTCCTACCCTCTCAACCTACCTCTTCCTCTTTACCTGACCCCTCACCCACCCCCAACGCTACACCCTTTTACTTCAAGCCTGTTCCCATCTCCTACATCAAATCTCTACTGCTCAAACTCAAACCCTGCTCCCCCTCCACTGACAAACTACCCTTTACCTACCTCAAACTTGCTGCTGACTCCATCGCCAACCCAGTTACAATATTAATAAATAGATCTATACTAGAATCTACTGTTCCTACCCTTTGGAAATCCTTCTACACTATCCCTCTCCAAAAAGGAGGTAACTCCACTGACCCTTCAAACTACCGACCTATTGCCATACTGTCCCCATTATCTAAGATACTAGAAAAATGTATCCACACCCAGCTTATGGATCACCCTCTCAATCAAAACTTACTCACCCCTACTCAACATGGCTTTTGCCCCTCTCACAGCACAACTACTGCTCTACTCTCCTTCACTCACACCATTGCAGAATCTCTGGACAACAATAAACTTACTTCCTGTCTCTTTCTAGACCTCTCCAAAGCTTTTGATACAGTGTCTCACCCACTACTACTACTACTATCTAAACTTGCAAACTTTCACCTCTCCACCTCCACCCTCAACTGGTTTGCTAGCTATCTCTCTGAATGCAAACAATCAGTTAACTGGCTCTCTTCCACTTCTCCTTTCTTACCTATCTCCACTGGTGTTCCACAAGGTTCCATCTTGGATCCCCTCTTATTCAACATCTTCACCAATGATCTCTTCACCTCATGCCATCAGTCATCACTCATAGAATATGCAGATGACTCCACAATCATTTCTACAGACAGCAACATCTCTGACCTAAACTCCCTAACCCAAACAGCTCTACTTTCCACTGAACAATGGCTTTCAGAAAATATACTGATTCTCAATCCTACTAAAACCAAACTCTTACTCTTCCTGCCCCACTCTCTTAATCATCATAAATCCTCCTTTGACATTAAGTCTCACAATAACACAACTATCCTACCTGTCACCCACACAAAACTCTTAGGAGTCATTATCGATGATGAATTAAAATTCAATCAACACATACAACAATGTATAAAGAAAACACATCAGAAATTAGGTCTATTATACCGAAACAAAAAATATCTCAGTCCCAAGGCTAGACTCACCCTAGGACAAGCACTTCTCCTCCCCTCACTCTTCTATGCTGCTCCTGTTATAACAAATATCCAAAAAACTACCCTGAATAAACTCCAACAATCCTACCACAAAATAGCCAGATTCATCACCAACTTCCCAAATAACACACACCACTGCATTGCTTTAAAGTCTCTACACTGGCTAGAACTCCCTCAACTACTACATCTCTATCAGTTTCACATGCTACACTCTATGCTCTTTAAACCATCCAACTGTCCATCTTTATCTCATCTTGTCTCTGTCTACACCCCATCTCGACCTCTCCGAACCTCTAATCAACAATTGCTTGACATTTACCACCCAAATAAGTCAGTAGGTAAGTTACTCTACAAACACTCAGTGGCCATTGCTTGGAACAAACTACCCCTTGACATTCGCTCAATCCCTCACACCCCACTATTTAAAAAGAAACTTAAGACACATCTACTCAATACCAAAATCTGCCCCTGCTATGACCCTACATAGTTCTGTCCTCCCCCCACATTGGAATCACTCAGTCTATCCTGGACATACCTTGAACTCTATCCCCACTACCACAGTTACATAGTATCTGAAAAAAAAAAAAAAAAACTTGTGCTGACATCTAACTATGGTTGTTTTCTATTTGTTACTACTGTAAGACTAGTTTTATTTCTGTTGTTTCCTGTGCTGGTATACTACTGTAATGTTTTGTATTATTGCACTATCTGGAGCTTTTCTCCTTGGGTCTCCAGTGAAAATGGGACAAAATCCCAGTTGGACTAACCCGGTTAACAAATGTCAATAAATAAATAAATAAATAAGATAGGCTGTGTGAACCACCTTATCCTCATCTACGGCTTTGTTGACTGCCTCAAAGAAGTCCATCAGGTACAGGAGGCATGATCTGCCTTTCACAAACCCGAACTGGGTGGGGTCCAGAGTTTGGAGGTTACCAATGTCTTTGTTTATGAGTTCCATGATGATATGTTCCATGGCCTTACAGACCAGGCTCATCAGGCTAATAGGGCGATTGTTCCTGGGATCAGTGGCGGCTCCCCCTTTGAGGAGTGGGATAACCGTTGCTGTGCGCCATTCAGTCAGCACAAAGCCTGATGTGAGGCTATAATTAAACATGGTACTTAGGTGGGGAGCCAGTTCGTTCTGAATTTCGTGTAAAATGCAGCCTGGGATGTTGTCCAGTCCCATGGATGCTGTGTTTTTGGCTTAGAGAGTGCAGCTTTTACCTGCTTAGTTGTAATTACAGGGACTCTGCATTTTTCCTGTATAGATATGGGCCCTTTAGGGGGTTAGAGGGGGATAAAGTTCGCACTGAACCTATCTGCTAGGATGTTGGCAATATCAGTTGGTTCTGTAATTTTCATGCTGTTGTGCTGTAACTCAGAGCAGATCTGGGTGTTGCCATTAAGATTCCTGACATAGCTATCGAATGCTTTGTGGTTGTCCCTAGAATCAGTGGCGATTTTGTTTTTGTAACTAGCTTTGGAAGCTCTTATAAGGGATCTCAGTTTCTTACTGAGGCTGACCAGGTAACTGCTCCACTCATGGGATTTTACTTTCTATTGCAACAGTTTCTTCCTTCTGTTGTAGAGTTTGTTTATGGCAGGGGACCACCAGATTGGCTTCCTTTTTTTGGAGGATAGCATTTTGGTTCGGTTTGGGATAGTACGATCCATGCACTCGTGTAAGTGCATATAGAGTGCATTTGTGTAGGATTCAGCAGTCGTAACTGTATTGTCCATCTGCATGGGTGTCATGAAGTTTGCCACTTCTGTCTTAAGAAGCATGAAGCTGGCTTTGGAGAAATTTTTTACTGTGGTTTCCTTAATGAGGGGTGGGGGCGGGATGTGGATATCTAGGGTGATTAGCTTATGGTCGGATATGACCAACGAGGAGTTGAGTTTAGGTGTGGAACACCGGTCACTCATGTTGGTAATGACTAGGTTTAGGATATTTTTGGCCCTGGTGGGGGGTGTGGATAATTTGATCCAGGGCATTGGAATTTATGAAGCCCAGGAAGCATTGAGTGAAGGAGTTGGTACAAGAGTAGTTTTCCCAGTTAATGGTGGGGTAGTTGAAATCACCCATCATTAGGGTGTTTGGTTGAACCCTAATATTTTCCAGTATATCCAAAAAAGAGGAGTGGGAATCCTGGGGCATGGTGGGGGATCTGTAGCAAGCTACAATTTGGATTGCAGTTTTACCCAGAGTTAGTTGCACTTGGATAACCTCGGATGCATTATGCTGAGCAACTAGCCTGGAGGTGTGGATATCCTTAATGAATATGGATACACCTCCGCCTTTGGTGTTCGGTCCAGATTAGATGGCCAAAAGTGTGGTATGAGTTATAGCCTGGTAATGCAGGGGTGCTCTCTGGAGCCTTAAACCAGGTCTCAGTCACTGCACAGATATCAATGTTCTCCATTTTAAAGAGTGCCTCGAGGGAGTGCATTTTGAGATTCAGACTTCTAGCATTGAGTAGCATTACCCTCAGCTTTTGCTTGCCTGTTCCTGTTATGGTGATGAATTTGTCATTTGAACCTTGCCTAAAAAAGGCACTATAGGGGTGGCAAGAGCCTTAGCCAGTATCTGGAATCCCACGGGTGGCAGGTGCAGGCCAACTCTGGCAAAGCATCGTGGTCTGTCGACCATGTCATCCCAGGCAGACAGATACTGGATCCCCTTAGAATGACACCAGAAGTTTAGCCAATTGTTGAAGTCAATCATTTTGTCCTTGTACTGGGTATCATTCTGGGTGATGGCAGGATGCTACTAAGGGCTAGGGTCATACCTGCCTGGGCTATAAGATTGGAGAGCTCTTCCATGTCTCTTTTCATGTAGTCCAGGGAGGTACATCTCAGGTCATTCACATCAACATGGACAATGACAGAGTCATATTTGTACTTGTTGTCGAGTGACCTGAGTGCGTGGGATATGTGGCAGATCCTGGCACCCGACAGGCATCTGATGGTAACCTTCTCCTTGTTTAGCCTGGTGAGTGGGACATCAGTGTGCCTGACTATAGAGTCACCTATGACTAGTGTGTTGGGTACAACGTGTTTTGCCTTATGGGCTGGGGTTGATTGGCACATTGAGTCTGTAGGCTGTGTGTCATTTGGGTTGTGTTGGTTGGTGGAGGTTGCTTGTGTTTCTGCTTTGGAAGTCTCTGTTGCTTGAGCAGGTTATTATTGAGAGCCTCTGTGAATGTTTTTGTGTTTCCATGTGTGGATTTTGGTGGTGTAGGCTTAGTGGGACTATGTGATGAGTGTAGTGTGGTGCAAGTGTTTGCCTTCTCCTCTTGACTGTCAAGTTCAGTCTTGGTTGGAGAGAGCTTTGCCTCCGGCTAAATAAGTGCATCTCTCACAGGTTGTAGTGTTGGGTAGTAGGAGGAGAGGGTTGTCTGTGTACATGAGGCAATTGCTACATTGCCTCAGGATGCCCAGATTCATCAGATAGATATGAGAGAACACTGGGAACTGACCCTTGTACATGCCTGAATAAAAAACTATTTTCCTCTAGACAAGTGAGGAAAGTGAGTACAATAGCTGTTTTTCTCTAAGCAAGTGAGGAAAGTAAGTACAAAAACTGTTTTCCTCTAGCTAATGAGGAAGGTTGAGTGCTGTAGTAATTTCTAGTGTATTTAGTGCTTACAACAAGTTCTGAACAAGTGCTGAGCATGAATAAGCAAATTCAAGTGCTAAAACTAAGAATCTGTATCTGAACTAGACTAGTTATAGGCAAGAGACAAGTGTAAATGCGGGCTTTTAAATCAGAAAGTTGAAAGAGATGGAAAAATTGCCCAAATGGCCAATAGCTATAATTTCTGGGCCAGAAACCACTCCTTATGTGGTAGATAGGTTACCTAGTGCTTACCATTCCCACTGATAAGCTAGCAGGCTTCCCTCCAACACAGAAAGGCATGGGGGCCTCTGAAGCTTACATACAGTCCTGGATACAGCAAATCTGTATCTGGACTAGACTAGTTACAGGAAAGGAGGGAAACAAGTGCAAATGCAGGCTTTTAAATCAGAAAGTTGAGAGATGGAAAAACTGCCCAAATGGCCAATAACTACAATTTCTAGGCCAGAACCACTCCTTGTGTGGTAGATAGGTTACCTAGTGCTTACCACTTCCACTGATAAGCATGAAGGCTTCACTCCAACACAGAAAGGTTTGGGGGCTCAGGAGTTTACAAACAGTCCTGGATAAAACAAGTTTGTATCTGGACTAGGCTAGTTACAGGAAGGGGGGAAACAAAAATGTGGGCAATTAAATCAGGAAGTTGAGAAATATGGAGAAACTGCCCAAATGGCCAATAACTATAATTTCTGGGCCAGAAACCACTCTTTATGTGATAGATAGGTTGCCTAGTGCTTACCACTCCCACTGATAAGCTAGCAGGCTTCCCTCCAACACAGACAGGCTTGGGGGACTCAGAAGTTTACAAACAGTCCTGGATATAGCAAATCTGTATCTGGACTTGACTATTTACAGGAAAGGCAGGAAACAAGCATACTTTTTTTTATTACAGTTAAGCAGAACACAGAGAGATTCTAGCAAAGATTTTTTTTGCAAAGTAAAGGGAGAGAGGAGAAGCAGAAGATAATTCAAGGTTAGGAAACTGACTGGGTTGGCCTTCTCAAATGATTTCTCTGTATTAGGTAGAATGAGCTAATGATACTAGACTGGGAGGAGTGTCCCAGATCAAATTTACAGTAGGAGCGGGCAACTGCAAAGCCACCAAGTAAAACACCAAGCTACTAACAGGGAGAGAGGGTGGGGAACAATACTAAAGCTACTAGCCTACACTCTTTTAGACAGTAAGCACTACAGAAATGTTTATCATAGCAGAAGAACAGCAGTGAGCCACAAAATGAAAGTTTTAAACAGATAAAGGAGCAAGGAGACTACAGAATGCTTTTAACTGCAAACAAATCAGTTATATGATACACTCCTTGGCAGGAAATCAGAACTTCATTTGTCTCAGTAACTTCTACTCATGCATTATTTTCTTCATCGTACATTATCTGAATTTTTACAGCATACCTCTATACCTTCTGCTAGTTCTGCTCCTTTCCTGTTCCCAAGTGGAGTTCCTTCTCTCATTTAACAAAATATGTTTACTTTAGTACCTTTAACTTGCTACATTAATATATCTATGCCATCATTCAGTGTCTTCCGGTATCATATCCCACACTCATCATAGTTTTGCTCAGATTACAGCTATCCTATATGTTATTTTTTTTAAATAATGTTTGTTAATGAAGATCTTCCCAAATGGTAACCTTATTAATGGCACTGATTTTTTTAACTGCATCTGTGTTATTATTATCTTCTCATTTACTTTGTTTTCTTAAAAATTGCCTTGACACTTTGCATTAATACTTCATGTTGACATCTTCTTTCTATACTCTCTAGGTTATTATTTAAAGTAGGTATTTTAACATTGTTATCTCAATAACAAAGGTCACGTTGAGGAATTAACAGTATTTTTGTCTATAAAATATTTTCACCTAAACTGCAGTTATGCAATGCACAATCTACATTCACATCAGAGCAAACCTTCTGCCTTGATAGAAAGGTAGACATGCAAAACAAAAAGTTTTTATTGGTACATTAATTTGAAAACTATAAAAGGTAGTTGAATTGGTGTAGAGAGATAAAGTCTTAACTATGACACAGGTTACCCGGATTCAGTTAGCAACCTAGGCACCTGAAGAAACTGGTTGAGAAGCAATGAATGACGATGTTTAAGCTGCTACCTCTTTTTGGGTGGTGGGATAAAGGTTTGCTTGAAGGCCAGGGTGCGTCACTCTGATGGTGACTGCAGACAAAAAAATGGTAGCCAAGTATGGTAAAAGTGGATAGGACATGAGTATTGTTACTGACATTAGGGGTTACCAAGCCTGAGACCCATGCACCATGGCTGACAGTAACCTATAAAATGATATTTCAGCATTTGGGGGTAGGGCATCTATATAACCTGTGAAGCCTGTGTATGCAATCAACAGTGGAGGCTCCTCAGGTATAGTCTCTTCCCACACCTTGTCAGTGCCAGCCTTGTTAACCAGAAACCCAAGCATTCCCCTCAACCTCTTAGCACAAGAAATATGGACAAAGCCAAAAATAATGGGGGGACAGAGGACAAACATAAGGATGCATTTCAAATATTACTCTTATAAACTTAGAAAGTTGCTAGAATAAAAGGTGTTGTGTTAGAGTGCATTTTCTGAAGGATATGAAGTAGAAAACTCAAATGTCTGTTATTATTTAGTGATTTCAGCATTCAATGATTTGCCAAAAAAACATTGATTTTATAAGGAACAAACCAAATAAAAATATGGACAGTTGATAGTTGATAGGTATAGACCCAAGGGACTTAAATGCCTGGGTAGTGTTGCATAATTAGCAGGTTATTTGGAAGATGAGCTTAGCAGGAGAATTACATTGCCAGAGAGGTCAACCCAAACTCTGAATACATTCAGATTTAAAAAATAATAATAAAACCTAAAAGCTGTTAGTTGTGCAGCATTAACCATCCTGAAATGAGGTATACCTCTTGTTTGTGCGTTGTTTTTTTTTTTTTTTTTTTTTTTTTTTTATTTTCAGAAACTTGATGATGGCTGGAAAGGATGGCAGTGAATCACTGCCTGAGAGGACTAGAATCTCTGTAAAGACAGGATGTAATTGTTCATATGTTTTTTGAAATAATACATATTTCACAAGCAATAAAAATATAAACTATTTTTTTTTCTTAGTACAGAGGGTAGACTTCTTTTCTGATAACAAGCATCCTCAAGATAAGGATAAGGGATCTATTAGCTACAACAAATAAACTGATATATTGGGGTACAG
Organism: Protopterus annectens; assembly: GCF_019279795.1. Lineage (NCBI taxonomy): Eukaryota > Metazoa > Chordata > Ceratodontiformes > Protopteridae > Protopterus > Protopterus annectens. The sequence continues at coordinate 426,550,638 of NC_056735.1, forward strand.
AAAAATCATCTGCTGTGGAGAAAAAGAGAGAGAGGGTATCTGTGTGTGTGTGTGTGTGTGTGTGTGTGTGTGTGTGTGTGTGTGTGTGTGTGTGTGTGTGTGTGTGTGTGTGTGTCGGTCTGTCTGTCTGTGTTTTCACACATGTAATAATCTGCAGTGGCATCATAGCACATTATGTATGATAATTGTATTTAAGGCTGGGCCGAAGGGGATCTCAAAATGGCATTGTACCCACATACCCCAAGCACCTCATTGCCTTGCTTATTTTTTTCACTGAAGAATGTATTGCTTGATTTAGCCCCTCCCTGTATATTACCCCCAAATTTTAGCTCATTCCAAGTCTTTCTACATCCCCAGAACACATTGGAAGCATTTTGTGACACTGCCTTACTTCTGTAAACATGCATTTATTGTGTTTTTGATGCTCTTTTCATTCAGTAGTTGTCTTAGTTTCTACATTTATATTGTGTGACTACAGACAAGTTACTAACCAACCCCCTGTGCACCCTTGTCACCTATAAAGTGAAAAACTTTTCATTAGTATACAGTTGAAAGTGCTTCACTGACAAACATTAATATTAACATGCTGTTGTCTTGGATATACCACTTTTATCTATACTTCTCAGTTAATGACATTACCTCTCAGATAAAGAGATTACACAGCGAAATCTCAGCACCTTTTTGTAAATATATATATTCAGGAATAGTACTATATACACTTTCTCTTTAGTCCAGAGAGTTGTTACTATGCTTCAGCTGTGACATGTATCAGTTTAAATAGATCAAAGTGCTTTTTCCTCTTGGGTCTGTGAAGTATTTTTTATTTATCAACTGCCACATACAAATCAGAATTAAATATGCATTATTTAGAGTTGACAATTAATGCAAACTGCTTGTTTCCCTTGTTTAGTAGGTGGCTTTCTATCAACTTTGAGCAGCTTCAATAAAATATAAATCAATTAATGATGTAATCTAATAATGTTTCCACTTAATTCTTACTGAATCTATGTATTTGTTCATTATTGCATACTGTTATCATTGTATTACCTTTGTGACTATGACATGAATGAAAGTGTAATTGGATGAGTTTGCCTTAACTCGTTATTAAATAAATGATGAAAATAAACAAAAATAGCATCTTTTCAATAAGTAAGTAAATTAAAATGGCCTAGTCAGAAAACTCACCTACCCTTTTCCTGGCTTACTTGTATTTAATTGTCTACATTCTTCTTCATTTCAATTGATAAACATTTTAAAATCTAGTAGAATGTCTTTGTAAAGTATAGAAATAATTTGCCTTTTAAAACACCTTTTTGTAAGTCCAGTATTAAGGAAGTTCTAAAAAGTAATTTGTTAGACTAGATTATTACTAACGGGGCATTTCATAAAGAGGCTAATTTCTATACAACTTTATGTATATGATGGTTAAGGATGTCCCATGTGAGTTTTATGTGGTCAAAATAAACTGGGCTTACACGACTGACATTTGTGCAAAACTGCCTTTGGCAGAACTGAAATTACGAATGCCACAATGTCGAACCTTACAATAGCGAGCATTCGCTGTTGTAAGGTTTGACATTGTGGTGCAGATCACATTATAGTGGGGATCCCTTTCCCTCACTGTAGTGCAATCTTGGAGTTTGTATATATAAGTAGGGGGGTTTGGGGACAGCCATCCACAAAGGGGGTGCAGGGTTTGTTAATGCTGAGAGGAAGTGCAGAATTTCAGTAAAGTCAACATTCTCGAAATTTTGACTTTACTAAAATGCTGCCTTTGACATTATTCTGTGTTCAGTGTTGAGATTTCCGAAATGTGATTCAGACATTTTAACACTCAAATGGAGTAGATTCGAGTATGTGATAATAAACCAATAAACTGCATTTTTATCTAAAATACATTTGTTCCAGCTTAAGATAGTCTATCTTAATCAAGAGCATATACAAGATCAAGACTCCCCATCTACATAAAACAAAGCTCATCCCTGTTAATTTTCAAGGGCAACTTAGATCTATGGACGGGAGGCAGAAAATTTATACTGGGACTGCACCTTGTACTACTGTTGGACAGGGGCAGCCCATAACTGCTTTATCCCATGCATGGGTCCCCTAAACTTATCTGTGGTATGATTGCAGTTATTCTCATTATCGGTAATATATGTTGTTGTTGTATAATTATCAACCATGGTATGGGTAAGGCAAGTCTATAACCAAATGGAATCGGTTACTTCAAGCACAGAAACAGAAACTGGCTAGGTTTAAAATGGCCCACATGAGCAGTTAGCCTAGTACTTACATGTGAAGCTATAATAGATTGAGGGATAAAATCCTTTCTCAGAACCTTCTCTTAATGTGTTTAACCATGATTCAGTTATTGTTTTTTTAAACCATAACTGAAACATTTTTAAGAAAGGCATCTATGCAATAGAGCTATTTGTATAATGGAATATGTGGTTGTTAAGAACTCTAGGATATGTAATATTTATATGAATGCATTCAGCTGCTTTAAACAGTTTTCATGTTTTCTTAAAGGTCTTAAAACACAGGCATCCATCATCATGCACTGTTTTTTCAAAGTATCTGACTATTTCTTGCTTTTTTTCTCCAAATTAAACTCATGATAGACAAATTAGGTGTTTTAAGGTAGAAGATAGGGAATAGAAAATATTTGTGTGGGCTGTACACAGTACACAGTAAACTAATGGGTAGGATATCCCTTTACCTGCTTGCTTGTTTTATCTGAGAAATGTTTAGTGATTTGGGAATTCCCTTTTATTTTCTATAGACAGCTTTGTTGTATTATGTTATGTTATGCTAAGATGTTTTATGTTATGTTACGTCTGAGATACATCACCAAAAGCTGACTGCAGTGGCGGCTGGTGACTTCAAATCAAAGGGGGGCTGCAGGAGACAGCTGAAAGTGTGGGGCCAATGGGAAGAGGTGTGGCCAACTAGAAAGGGGTGGAGCTATGCTCAAAACCACAACAACTAGAACTTTAAATAAATACGTTGCCCTGGTTGCCAAACCATCATTACAAGAGTCCAATCAAGACAAAATAAAGTGTAGAAGAAAAAAATAATTCAATACATTGGCTACATGACAGCTTACTTAATATCTAGATGGAAATAAAAAGGTTGTGAGGCATGAAAAAATAAATTACTTTTAAATACATTACTGGAATGCCAGTCAAAAATTAAGTATAAAAAAAACAAGCAGCACTCAGCTCAAACCACTTCTCCTTGCACTGCAGTTCTAATTATAATTTATATTCAGATTTATAAAAGTACCAAGTAACATGCTGAAAGTAGTAGCAATCTCTGTGATACCTCCTCCACTTGTAAAAATGTTTCTTATCCAAAAAAAGACCTGCTGTCTGACCACACACACACACACACACACACACACACACACACACACACCAGTGTGGATTTTTAGAGCCTTAATTCAAATGAACATACATTTTCTTTGAATCTTTATACTATTTTAAGAGGAGAGTTGCATAAGTATGTTCAAGTCATCATAGGTTCATAGGTTAGCCAACAAGGTTCCGCCACCCAAGAAAGTTATTTGCGAAGTGCTCCCAGTGTGTATTTCCTATTTCCCATCCTTCTTTTCTTTTTCTGTACTGGCACTTCAAATGCTACATTTGGGAACAAAGTGATGTGTTCTTGTGTCATAAAACATTGTTTTATAATACATACTTAAATATAAAGTTTAAGTGCAACTGACAAACATTTTCACCAGTTTTGATACATTTTACAGATACGTAAAACACACAGCCATACGATATTAGAAAAATACAAAAGTGTACATACCTGAAAAATAAGCTTCATGACTACTTGCATAAAACATTTAGAAAAAGCATGTACATGGCTTGCACAGGTATACACAATGCTATTCATTCTAAATAAAAACATGCTTACATGAAACAGAGAACAGTACAAAAACTAAGATTATCTGCAATTTCTAGCAATTAAAAAACAATTAAGAGGAGAAACAGCTTACCTATGGTAATATTAGAAAGGGGGGTGGTTGGTAATGTTATACAGTACACTTCTAGTAGAGCAACTATGATTGCATTGTTAGTTTTAAAAATGAGATATAAAGAAATTCAGAAAGTAAGAACAGTTGGAAGACTTGGACTATGATAAGGAGTATTAGTTTTGAACAGATGAGGAGGGAGAGTGAAACATACTACGGGGAAGGGAGAGAGTGAGATAGTGGTCAATATAACTAGGACAGAAGAACAGAGTCTTGTCACTTGTATTAAAGTTACCAACCTTTTAGAAAATGACCAATGGCATCTGCATTAAAGTAACAACTCTAAAACCAAAACGGTGGTAGCCTCTTCCGTGTTTCTAAAAACACCTACTTTATTCAGCTCCTTTTGTACATACTTTTTTTGAGAAGGTATACTCCCTCCAACTGTGAAATGGTCAAACAGCAACATTGCTAAGACACACACATACAGTTCCCCCCAAAACAAATAAGCCATTAATCCATCACTGCATTTTGTAGTAATACAATTATCTATGCCCCTTTTTATCACACACACACACACACACATATATATATATATATATATATATATATATATATATATATAAAGATATGCAATAAATGAAATGTGCAATGTTCATGTACTTTAACCTGCTACTAAACGCATACATAACATTTCAACCAGCTGTTATTACATACAATTTCCTCCAGCAATTCAACTCTGATTGTTTAACTACCCCGTTGTTAGAACCCTACCTAGAAAGCACTGTCACCTTTTGGGTGCATCTCATGTTTGATTAGGACCATGATAGTTTTGCAACTGCCTTAAAACACTGCTGCTTTTGGTACACATTTCTAACGTACAGGAGTGAAAAAAGTAAAATGCATAATGGCCTCCACAATAAATTTCAACATACAGCACTACCCCTAGACAAAGCCAGATCCTGAGGTTTCACACATGACTACCATCTGTCCCCATCAATGTAGCTAGTAATAAAAAAAAATGAAAGAACGAATTATCACAGTAAATGCTTCACCTTGTAGCTTTCATATACTGTACATTGTTCCTACCCCAAATTACCATGGCAATGTTCATAACTTTACCTGTCCTCAGCTTTCCTCCACAGACTGCCCCTACTCAAATAGCCACTTCTTTTAATCACCTGCAATGTGTGATCACCCAAACCAGAATAATAAAAGGAGCTACCGTAATCTCTTATAACTTGTTGCTACTGACATCACCTTCTTTGCAATAAACAAACTGCAGGCAACATACTTACATCCGTACCCGTCCCTTCACTCTGTACTTTCTTCTTCTTTCTTCTTCTTTCTTCTTCTTTCTTCTGCTCTTCCAATCCACAGAGGTGCTGTCCAGACGATAATCCACCCAGGCACCCAAAAAAAAAACGATTCCAAAATCCAAATAGAAATGAAAAAAAAAATAAAATACAATGATGATCTGATCACAAAAACTAAACTGAACTGACTGATTTTTTCCCAGCATATAAAGCCTGGGAAGGTTCTGGGCATCACAATGATGCCTTCTTGCTCCTCCCGGCTGCAATGGAAACATTGCAGCAAGAATTAAAAAAAAAAAAGCGGCTGTTTGTGCTTGGCGAAGCAACGCGCAGCGCGGCTTTACTTTCGATTGCGGACTCGAATTTAAAGTAGAAAATAGAAAAAGATTTTTTTACATTAAAAACAAATAAACTACTCAGCTGTCTAGCTGAGGGGCTGACTGTTAAATTGATGCTCTCAAGAAATGTGGCTATAGATGATCAATGCCTCAAATATACTCATGTATTACTGATATGAAAACAGAACTATAAACCATATAAAACTAATCTTGCTATATCACATTACAAAATGACCACAGTACAAACTATCAACAGAAGGAGCAGTACGGTATTTTTTGCAGATGCATGTTCTGTGCAGTCAATATAAATCCAATAATTAAATACATTGCAAGCTGTGAGGTAGAAATACCTGGCTTTCCAGGTAAACCAAGCATTTATGCTATTTATTTTATTTCTAAGTAATTTAACTTTAGGGTTAGCATATTTATTTATTCCAGTTAGGCCACAACTCCACATCAGAAGGTACAGTCTAGCCTAACACAAAAAAACAAGTGCGTTTACATTATTTTTAAATATAATATTATTGGATTACCCTGCATTTTTGTGTTATGCACTTATGGTTACATATGTTGTTTTAAATCTTTATAAAATAACTCCAATGAGTTGAATTAATTATTGAGATGTTGTTTCTTCTCGTATTTACTAAAAGTACGAATTCCTGGAAAGATGATGCAAGATAAGTACTAGCCGATTACTATTAATTGTATTATAGTACTACAATACACTAGTTTGTTGACAATATTTCAAAAACTTTTTAGTACTGGCTTTTGCTCTCAGTAGATCCTGTGCGCCAGTTGAATTTTATAATAAAACTGAAAATGGCGGCATAAAGCTACTTAAATTCTAACTGGGTAGCATGCCAGAGCTGCAATATAGCTGTATGCAATGTGCTTACTTTTGCAGTACTGCTGTTTATGTTGTGTTTAATATGTACACCACATATGACATGCCATATTTAATATACTGGTATTCGCAATTTTGTATAAAATTTTGCAATAAATTACTATTTAGTGTTGATCTCTTGTCATTTACCCTATGCTATGTTATGCTATGTTATTTTACGTTATGTTGTGCTGTGTTTTAGTGAATGGTTTGCAGTATAAAGAGCCTTTGAACTGCTAGGAATGTTTTACTTTTCTTTTTTCATTTATAATGAATGAAAGCAGTTGACCCTTAATTTGTGCCATTTTACCTCTTTACTTTTATTTCCCTGACATTACTGATTGCTTGCTGCAAAGCTACTGCTTCAGCATCTTTAACCAGGATGCAGGATTTTTTGTCTCAGCAAGGATGCCAAGGGATTCTCTGAGGTTATATCTAATTAAGTCTTTGAATGAAAGTGCTTATCTAAGATAAGTAAAGCTAGATTATTTAAGAAGAATGGGAAGTCTCAGACGTTTTTTGTTTATTGTTTCTCTATTATTCTAAATAATGGTTGGTTATTTGCTTAGCTCATCTACATTTACTTGGTTTTGGCCTGCTGAGATCTATATGACCAGGCAGTGCACCTAAGTAGCAAAATGGGGACTAAAGATACTGAGAACAAGGCTAGCAACACCTTGAAGATATATGCTTTTGTTAATCTTTTATAGTTACTCTTTCTTAACAGCACCATTGGGTGTGCAAAGTGGGTGGGTGTATAGAGGAGTTACTTGATGTGGATCCCTTTGTGAGTGACTGCTAGAGGGTGGGATTTCAAAAATCAACTATTTTTTGGAGTATGGATAGATATTGCACAACTTTTCTTTATATTTTGTTTCTAGGAGAATGTGAGCTGAAGGTATGACCATCTCCCCTTGTAAGTGAGCTAGTAACTACTATAAGGTGAGCATTCCTGTATAGACCATTGCTTATGCTTTCTATTACTTCTGTAAAGTATATTGCTCAGCTGTGACTTCATCTAACTTTCAAACCTATGATATCCCTGCATGATTTTCCTTAACAAGAGAATGATCTAAAAGGATACTGCACACTTTATTTCAAGCTAGGTTTCTGCTTGAAAAGTTTTGTGTTTTTGTTGGTGAAGATAGTATGCCTTATACTGTAACTATCTGTCTTGCTTCTATATCTTTCTTCTTTCAGTGGTCTTCATAGCAATTGTGTCTATATTAAGTAAAGAACCTTCATGTCAATGCTTCCTGACATATTTTATTTCCTGTTTATTTAACCAAATTCATACTTAATTTTTATAAAAAGATGGATTTAATGATTATATTCATTTGTAGTCACAATAAGAAAATGCCGCAAACCTGGTTTTATTTTTAAGACATACATTTGTGCAAATTTATCTTAATATATTTTTGTTAGAGCAGGCAATTCAAGAGCAAACCTGTACAGTATTGTTACAAACACCTAAAGCAATGTGGCATAAATATTTAAAACACAGTCTGGCTTGCTAACAATGTGCTTTTTAACTATATGAAATAAGTTAAACTGATTAATTATCAAAGTCAATTGGGCATAATAGTAATTCTCTCTGTACTCAAATGAATAAGGTTACTGCTACAGAAAAAGCCGGCTTTGCCAAGTTAGGGTAAAGACTGCTAAATTAGGTTTGCTCTTATATCTACCTTTGCTGAGCTGATTTGAATGGGATGCTTTATCTCTGACTGCTGTGTTTAGAACATATAAAGCAGCTTGAGTGTGTTTTTGTTTAGTGTAATGATAATATATGAAAGAGACAATGTTGCCAAATACTGCTCATATGAATTAGTATCCTTTTCTGTTTTTTTTTTTTTTTTTCCTGAGGATCGCACACTGGTTACAATGACTCATTTAGTACAAGATGTTTTTCATCCTGAATCAAACAAATGGCTTCTGTGCCTTCCTGGCATTTTTACTGAATTATATCTCTGTTATCCTTCTTATTTATATAAGTTAACTTTAATTTCTTTTTATTTAAATTATTGGGTTCAGTGTGCACATTGCCTGAAAACTGTGTGAATCTCATTTTTTTTAGATATGTAGCACAAATTATTTATTAACCTATTTGTTTAATTATTTATTTACTTACTTACTCATTGCTTTTCTTTACCAGGAAAGCTGACTGGGCAAAAATCCCATTTTCAGAGGAGGCCTGGGGAGAAATGTTCCATTTTACAGAAAAAGTAGAAGGCAATTATACAAGATGTACATAATAAATATATGCACATACATACGTATATACATAGACTAGTAATGATATGACAGTTAATAAAAAAATAACTGTACATACATAGAATAGTAAATGAACATGCATAGCATTGTAATAATATGGCAGTTAATGAACCCATGACAGTTAAATGAAGAATACAGTCAAATATTAGCTAATATCAAGCTTATAAGAGTCTAATTACTTTCAAATGGAATCAGTTGAAAATAGATATTGAATAGGAGATAGTGAAGTAAGTATAGGGTGAATATGGTTACAGATTATGAAGGGATATTGAGAAGGAACAAGTAAAAGTGAGAAATAGGTAGTAGTGGAGAGGGATAGAGTACAGTCAGATATATAGAAATTGTGAAGAAGTAGCTGTATTATGGCCAGTTGCATAAAATAGTGGTGACAATAAGGATTTGGAGATTATCCAGAAATACCACATGTTCTGAGCTGACATTTGAATAGGTAGGATTTTACTTGAGTTTTAAATGATGTTTCAGGAGTATTTTTGTCATATTGCTAGTGGATAGAGTCCCAGGATTTAGTGAGATGGTGGGAGAGTAATAATTTGCCAGCAGTATTGTTTGGTTTGGAAACATGTAGAAGGTATTTGTTCAATGAAAGTAGTGGTCTGAAAGGGTTATATATTTGTATGAGGGTGGCAATGAATGCACAATTGTTAGATTTATATACAATGTTATGGATTTGTGAAAGGTATGAATAGGTTAGATAATGTGGGAATTCCAGCCACTGTAACGTCTTTAGGGTGGCACAGTTTTGGGTTTTGTTTGGAAGGCTGGCAGCAAATCATGCTATTCTGCAGTAATATGTTTGTTTAGCAAGTTCACTTGGCTGTTGTTAAGGATGGGAGCAGAATACATTAGAGTAGGTAAGAGAAGAGAAGAGGCAATGTGCTTTCTTATGGTGTTGGAGAGGAAAGGTTTGGCTGTATAGAGAGAATATTCGCTTTGGTGTATTTTTTACTATATTTTGGATGTGTGCGTCAAATTTTAGGTTCCCATCTGCACAGATACCTAGCAGTTTAGTATATATGACAACTTCAATTTTTGTTTTGTTGGATGAGGTAACTGAGAAAAAAAGTTTTCCTGATTGTAAGCTGTTTGGGAGTAAATAGAATTAGTTTGGATTTATTTGGGTTAAGGAATAGCTAAGAAAATGTCAGCCAGGTTTCTACAGAAGAAAGGATCTCCTGGGCAAGTTCTTGTAGTTTGTTGATAATAGTGGTGTCATCTGCATACTTAACTAGGGATGCAGTTTTGAAGACTTTATACAGGTCATTGATGAAGATGTTAAAGAGAATGGATGACAAGACCAACCCTTGTGGTACACCAACTGGGATGGGGAGGAAGGATGAGATGTCTTTTTGCCACTTGACAGGTTGTGCTCTGTTTTGGAGGTATTTACAAAACCATGATATAGCAGTGGTGTTGAGTCCTAGGTTATGAAGTCTGTGTAGAAGGATAGAGTGAGAGACTGTGTCAAAGGCCTTTGATGAATTAAGGAAGAGGGCAGACACTAGGTTTCCATCATTCCTATTTGTGTTCACTGTATTGGTGAAACTAATTAAAATATTAGAGGTACTGTGGTGGGGATGGAAGCCATACCGAGATGAAGAGAGGAGGTTATTTTGTGTGAGGTAATGTAAGAGTTGTGAATGGATCCATTTTCAAGTATTTTTATAGAGGGGAGAGGATGGCAGTGGACCTGTGGTTGGAGAGTTCAGCTGAATGCCCACCTTTGTGAAGGTGAAGAATGCGGATTTTTTTAGAGGTTAGGGACATATGGTTCACTGACAGAATGAATTATTGGAATTGAAATTGGGTAGTCTATTGCTTCTGCAACCATCTTAAGGTATTCACCAGGCACGTTGCTGTGAGCTAAGGTGGTGCATTTTGATTTAAGTAATACATTTTTTATGTAAGTAGTGGGGACTGGTTGAAAGGAAAGATTATGAAGAGGAATGGTCAGTGGTGTTGTGTGGTTGTTGGTTCTAGGGGAATTTTGAATTAGTGATGAGACTGAATGAAATTAAAGTTGAAATCATCGGCACTGTTGGAGTTGTTAGTGTTGAGTTGGGTGTCTGGGATTGAGCAGCTAGTTGATAAAGGACCGGAATGTTTGGGAGTTTTTGTAGTTTTTATGTTGCAGTTCAGTGTGTTATTTTTTATCTAACATAATTTGAGTTTTAGTTTGGTTTCTGAGTTCTCAGAATTTTTGGAGTTTTGTTACTGTTTTAGTGGATAGCCATGTATTCTAAGCTCTATTTCTAACCCCAGGATTCAGCAAGCTCTGCATGGCATGCAGGAATAGTCTTGTTTGTTGTTTGCTGTGTGAGTTAAATAAAACTTTTTGGCTGTGACTTCAGTTTCCGGGAACTTTTTTGAAGATTTTTTAAGAGGTGACGAAGTGTTGTTATTTTTGAGACCTTACGGAGGATACCCTTTATTGTTACAGCTAGCGGGCTTGGAATATTTACTCTTTGAGTTGTTTTGTGGTGGAGAGGTGGTTCTGTGGTTAATAGTGCAAGAGCTGCTGCAGGCAATATGGCTGATGTGCGATCCATGAATGAGCTCCCGGGATGTGCACGAGCGCTCCTGCACTATTCCTGCATGGGTACAGCCCCTGTATGCTAATTACCTCATCTGCTGGTGAAAGCCATGCAAATGAGGTGAATTAGTGATCCAGGAAGCAGGCAGGTGTCCGTGCAGGAATAGTTTAGACTGCAGAAATGTATTCAGCCAGTAGCTGAATACATTTCTGCAAACTACAAAATGGAGGCATGACAGCTCATAAAAACACATGTATTATAAGGGTTAGGCATGCCAAATGCCAAATATATGGCCCTAGACATAAAAATTAGTTTCAAAATTATCAAAAATAACTTTTTTTTGGCTGATTTCAGCCATTTAAGTGTAGGGCAGCAGTGCGCAAATGGGATTAGCCCAAAAATAATAAAAAAAACTGGAAATAAGCTTTTAAACCAAAATTATCATTTTGTCATAATAGTCAAAGGCATGCATAACACAACAAGACCATGGAATAGTGGTTGCTAAGGGGGAAGGCTGAGTGTTGGTTTTGTAACCATGCATTAACAGTCAATTCTATACAAATCAGGGGAATGATACTGAATCACAGATTTCCCCTCAGTGCTAGCTTGCACCCAAATGTGTAGTTGCAGTAATACCATGGTGTAAGCCTAACAGCTAGATGACTTCATAAGGGGGTGTGTCATGCATGCTGTAAGCTTACTGGAGCTCTGTGTCCCATGTTTGCCCTTAGCTAAGCACAGCTAAGGAAGGGGGTGTATCTGAAGCTGCCTAGCAGTATTTACATTGCCTAAATGGGTATGCATGCTAAGCACCGGGTTTTAAACAAAAAATAAAAAATAAACCAGGAAATAGCAGCTCCGTTAACATCTTAGCACTGGGTTTGTGCAGCACACCTCAGGGCTTAAACAGGAAGGCAATGGGAAGGGAAAACAACAGTAGGAAGGTAATCAAGGAGAACTAGCATAGCTGGCAGGTGAAATGTATCAGAATCAGCCAATTATACAGGCAGCAGCCCAGCCCATCACAGAACACTACTATAAACTATGCAAACACCTTTTACTCTGGTTTATTCCACAAACTCTACACCACCGGTGCACACAAATGGGGAAATTTTACCTAACAAAAGCAACAAAATGATAGGGGCAGATTTCACTCTCATAAATCAATATGTGGAAGAGGGTGAGGGTGGTGAGAATGAGAATGCTGATGACCAACCCACAGTGAGGAGAAGGAGAAAAGTGTATAGACCCAGGGTTACCTACCAGGGGCTACATGAGCTGGAGATTGTGGAGTGCTATAGGGTGGACAGGGACATCCTACAGCAAATTGTTAAGCTGTGCCAGCCACGCCTCATGCACAGAACCAACAGAGGGGAACACATCCCAGTGAATGTCAAGGTATTTGTAGGCTTAAGAATACTAGCCACAGGTACCTTCCAAAGGCCAACTGAGGATATCATGGGGATCTCACAGGCATCAGCATCCAGGGTACTCCACCACTTCCTGGATGCCATGTCAGCACATGCCGGTGAGCACATATATTTCCACAACACCTGTGAGGCATTGACCAGCAATATGCATCTCTTACACCAAATAGCAGAATACCCTGAGGTAGTGGGTGCAATTGACTGCATGCACATACACATCAAAGCACCACCCGGTGAGCGGGGTAGGGTCTACATAAACCACAAGTGCTTCTCCTCCATCAACTGGCAGGTCATGTGTGATGCCGAGGGTATTATAATGAATGTGTGTGCTGGCAGCCCTGGAAGCTATCATGACTCCCACATCTGGCATATGATGCAGCTGTACCAGAGATTTGCCAGTGGGGACATCTCATAAGGCCACCTAGTGGGGGAATGCTGGTTACGCACTGGAGCCATGGCTGATGACACCCATCAGAAGTGCGCACACACTTGAACAACTCCATAATGAGGCACATGCACAAACGAGAATCATAATAGATCGTGTGTTTGGGATGCTCAAGTCACAGTTTTGGTGCCTGGACATATCCGGTGGAGCCTTGCAGCACTCTCCAGCTACATGTACCCAAATTTTCAATGTATGCGCCATGCTACACAATATGATGCTGCAGAGACAGCTGCAGCAGGAACAGCACGGGGCAGGGCCACACAACCCCCCACCATTGCCAAGGCCAACATACGTACAGACTGACTCGGAGGAGGAACAACTGAGCCTGCCCCTGTAGGCAGAAGGAGACATGCCCAGTATGCCCAGGCTTTGGCAAAGAGGCAATGCATAGCACATACACTGATATGATAGGAACCCAGGGAATGACACCTTTGTCTGACTTGCGCATACAGTAAAAGGATGCCAAACATGACACTACCTGTGCTTAACCATGTATAGGGAGTGTACTATGTGCATCCGACATAGTCAACCCTCCAGCACCATCTTCAATATTGGCCCAGCCACAAGGTAAGTCACTCTCCCTATCAATTGCTGAATGGAGTAGTATGCTCTGCTACTTGTATCTATGGTATGGATGTGAGCATAAAAGGGAATCGGGTGGCTGAATGGGATGGCAGCAAATAGTAGACACCTATATGGGCAGCATGAAATCCATAACAAATATTGGTGTCAACACAGTAGGCAGTACTAGACAAGGTGACAAATCCCACTGCAGGACATGTGGTGGGCCAACTGTCTGTCCATAGGACACACCCATGCATGTCAGTGAGGCTCACATACCCAACAACAGTCTCAGCCAGCAAGACAGGTGTAGATAACCACAAAGAAAGGCTGTGCCAAGGCCTCTGATTGATGGCAATGGAGAACAGCCCTCCTCCAGACCTGCACAGACAGACTACAACAGGTCAGGCAGTTGGATGTTAGTTCTGAAGGGTAAGAAGTCAGAAACTGAAATGTAGGTCAATAAAATCTAAGATCTGTACTACTCTGATATGCCTCTAGTCTGCATGATAGGTCAGAATACAAAATGAAATGGAAGCCAACAGAGTACCAGAAATACCAGTACAGTCATAGCAAATGTTTACAGTTGTCAGGTGTGCCCCCCACAATCCTACGTAGAAATGTAGTAACATGTACATGTGGGTATAATAACAGTGGACCACAGATTACCTGAGCTGGAAAAAATTAGCAGAATAGATTGTTGCACGTGTACAATATGCAGGGCTCTATGTGTTAGGTTGTTGTGTGTTGTATATTGTGTGGAAGTCACCATATAGGCAAGGAGGGTTGTGTCCCAGTGGCCTATGGCCAGTACTGTTGATGACAGGGCCAGGTTCTGACAACTGCAGTGCAAAACACAATGCATCCCAGCAAGAACCAATCCAGCAGTAATCCATACTAATTGTTCAGATGTAATATCTGTCACCATCTGAAAGATGGACATGGTATGAATGTGGGCCCAGACATGCACACAGAACACAGATGTAAGTACCCTAAACAGAGAGTGTATAAAATGTTACTGTCAAATGGACACAACTTTGGAATTGTACGTACAGGTTAGCAGCACATTAGTTGTCTGTGCAGCATGGAATACTGATATAGTCTGGCCAAACACTGGCAGACCACAAAAGGCACAGTTATGAAGTACTAAGAAACCACTGATGTCCCCGCACAAGCCAGCATAAGGGGAATGCCCCACATATATCTGTGAGTCAGCTGCAAGAAGCTTTCATAGCACACATCTACTCAGCTCACCCCACCATCAGCCACAGGTTTATCACAGGTCATATGCCTGCTGTTGGGAATGAGTACAATATGACCCCCACTTCTGTATGGGAATACCCACAGAATACAGCATGCTGAAGAGGTGCCCCATGCAGGTTAGCCCCTAGCTGTAAGCAGCACCCTGACAGCATTCACACCAATGGATTAATAAGGACAGAAACTATTGCCATTAACACCTTGCACACCTACCCTGTCACCTCTCTGGGGAATCCAGTGGCTTGCAGCCTGAGACTGTAGGAGTGACAGAATGCAATGGCCTACTACAAATGGCCTGCATCACTACCAAATGCCCTACAGTCCTCTGTCAAAGACCTGTGTCTCACCCATACTGCCAGTGTATGTTATCTGATGGAGTCCCAAATAATGACATAACGCAGTCCAGAAAACACAAATGCAAGGCCATGTTGACAAATCCCAGTAGCATGTCCACCATGTCCTACTGCATGAACTGTGGACCAACCCCTAAATACTGCTGGGATGAAGCGATAACTATAGAGATACTTATCAGATATTACTTGCATAATATTAGGAAGAGGATAGAATAACAGTGGAGGGATTAGAAGCATGGACACCATGGAGTGTGTGAAGTCTGAAACTCTGATGTGTGTCCATACTATCTCTGCCTGCAAACCCAGGAATGGGTGGCTACAAACCTGCTTGTAAACCACAATGTGAAGGGGAAATGTCCAGATATATGAGCCCTGCCTCTGGGTAACCTGTGTGAATCTGTACAGCTGAGAGGTATGGCCACAGCAGGATATGGCCATTCTGTCACATCGATAAATGTACAAGCATGGGATCTGCAGCCACCACAGTACCAAGGTGCTGGACCATTTACACAGACCCATCAGCAAGTGTATGCAGCTCCCCCTCCAGAATGGCATGAGTGTGCAAGAATATGTAGGCTGCAGACGACAATACTGGACACAGCTTCATTCATCTTGTATTCCCCAGGAAATTACTGTGAGCAAATAAGTGTATCTGTCAGTAGTTGATGACATAATATATCACAGTGTAAAACAATACATATGTCTGAATATCTCTGCTAACACCAAAACCATGTAGCACAAGCAGCACAGACACAATTAGTTACAGTATGCCACTATCCTTTCCCATTGTGACTCCATATTGTCAACCTATCCACAGATATATGTATTTTTTGTGTTTTCAGGCTTTTGACTTTTCAGGCTTTTGTTTTCAGACTTTTGAAGTTTCCAGCTTTTGTATTTTCAGTCATATGAAGGGGAACCATATATATATATATATATACAGATAGCTCTATATATGACCATATATATAACGCAATATACAGATGTATATAAATACATATATATATATATATATAT
This sequence comes from Protopterus annectens, assembly GCF_019279795.1. Taxonomy (NCBI): domain Eukaryota; kingdom Metazoa; phylum Chordata; order Ceratodontiformes; family Protopteridae; genus Protopterus; species Protopterus annectens. The sequence goes on from NC_056735.1 coordinate 426,567,043, forward strand.
ATATATATATATAAATATATATGTGTACGTACATGTATACATATATCTACATATGTGTATATATATATATATATATATATATATATATATATATATATATATATATATATCCATAGCCTTGTTATGTGTACACATGAGTGTTGTATTTACCTTCCCAGACGTATCCCACCATATTTATCTGATATGTGCTTATATAGCTATAACAACATACTGTTTCAACAATCCTCCAGATTCACTATCCTTCCATGCAGGTCTAGCTTAGTCCTCCAAGGAAACAGCCGTTTAGGAGCAGGATGGCAGCGCGCCATGCATATCAATGAAGGCTCACTGCCTGAGCACCTAAACGGACATGGAGCATGTACAAGTACAAGGCGCGTATCTGAGAGTAGAGCTCTCAGAATATACACACCCCTGCAATGAAGAACAGCAGTGTATGAATAAGAATGAGCGAGACCACTCATAGGTGTTTGCATACCAACATCAACATCCCCCAAGTTTACAAGAGCAATAGTTAAAAGATTAAATATAAAGAAGTGTGTTTCTTTTTATAAAACAGATTACATTTAACCATAGGTGTGTCGGTTTGCCCATCGCTTAGCTACAGTTAATGCAGCTTAAATGGCACAAGAGGATAAAAAGCAAGATATAGGCAAATTAAATTGTACAGCAATAGTATAGTCGGTAGAGTATTTGCCTTACGCTCAGTCATTCCTGGTTCAAGTCCCACTCCGGCACAATCCATCCTCCATGTCAAATCAATTTATTTTGTTACATAACCTACGACATAAAAACTTATAAGCACACAATGAACTGGAAAATGAAACTCAAACTGAAAGCTGTAGATGGAATGAAGGAGCGAACGCAATTCTTTTAGTACTTTTGTTCAAATTTATTCTTCATGAACTTCTTCAGAAAAAAGTTAACCTCAAAACACGCCTCTTATAAGTTAAGTCACATCACATGACTTTCATGATACTTTAAATTAAAAGTATAAAGTCATACCATAAAAATAAAAAAAAACTGTCTTGTTTTCCAAACAGCTTAGAATGTCAAAGCTTCATAAAAAATGTCTTAATATAAAAACATCATCATATTATTGTGATTTGAATTTTATTTTAGTGCTAAAAAACACTTAATATTACTACATTTGTTTAGACCAGGGGCTCTGTCTGCTACCAAACTGATCTGCCACAATGACTCCTTGCATTCTAGAATCAAATAGGTGTTCCATATATAATCCACTTGTGGAACATAATCTATGACTGAAAAGGTGAACTTTTTAAAGTTCACACTGTGAATAGCATTCCTAGCTTAAGCATTGGTAAGTCCTTTTTCTTAATAGCAAGTGTGCGCTCATATATTCTGCACTTTAAACATCTAATGGTTTTTCCTATTTAGTAACTAGGACAAGAGTCACATATTGCCACATAAACTATGTTTGTACTCTCACAGGTAAACCGTCTGTGTACCCAAATAATCCTTTTAAGTTGTGCAATAAATGTACTAGATGTATTGCTTACATACCTACATTGTTTACACTTCCTACAGGAGAAAGTACCACAAACACTATTCACATCAGTCAATGCTAAAGTTTGCCCCCCCACCACCATTTTCCAAAATGTTTTTGATGTTCTTAATTTTCTTATAGGTGAATTTGGGTTCAACACCTACTACCTGTATGAGTTCCCTATTCCCCATCAAAACCTTCCAATTGTCCTTAATTATGTGTTTGATGACACCCATCTCATTGATAATGGGGATGGGGAAAGAAATGGTAAACACTGTGTTGTCCTCCTTTTTACACCCCCCCCCCCCAATGATGGGTTTGGCAGCATTTTGTCTCAGAATGAACACTTCCTTATGTATATTGGTTAACCAAGCCTGGTCATACCCTCTTTGTTTAAAATAATGTGTCAGCATGATGACCTCTTGAAAAAAAGTGTCATTATAATATGTGAGTCTACTGAGGTGAATAAATTGCCCCTTAATCACCCCTTTCTTCATATGCCTAGGGTGTAAGCTATGTCTGTGCAAATACTGATTGGCAAAAACATCTTTCCTATAAATCTTACTCACAAAAGTGTTACTGAATGTATCAAAAGCCAAATGTATATCCAAAAAATTAATGGTCCTACCAAAACTTCTCACAGAAAATTCAAATAAATATGTGGTGTGATTTAAGTCCTTGACAAAGGACTCAAATTCACTCTCACCACCAGTCCACAGAAATATGAAATCATCAATAAATCTTTGATATAAAATAATGTGGGACCTTTGTGGATGTACATACAAATATTTCTCCTCCCACATGTCTATTATAAGGTTGGCAAAGGATGGGGCCACCCTTGCCCCCATAGCCACCCCTGAGGTCTGCTTATAATATCTTTGGTTGAATTCACATCTGATGATGACACTGCCAAACCTATCATTAGGGGGGTTTGGTGATGCAAGTAACAACAGGTAAAGAAGGACAACACAGTGTTTACCATTTCTTTCCCTATCCCCATTGTCAATGAGATGGGTGTCATCAAACACATAATTAAGGACAACTGGAAGTATTGATGGGGAATAGGGAACTCATACAGGTAGTAGGTTTTTAACCCAAGTTCACCTATAAGAAAATTAAGAACATCAAATACATTTTGTTAAATTGTGAGGGAGGACACACTTTAGCATTGACTGATGTGAATAGTGTTTGTGGTAATTTCTCTTGTAGGAAGTATAAACAATGTAGGTATATAAGTAATACATCTAGTACATTTATTACAGATCTTAAAAGGACTATTTGGGCCAACAGATGGTTTACCTGTGAGAGTACAAACATAGTTTATGTGGCAGTATGTGACTCTTGTCCTAGTTACTACATAGGAAAAACCATTAGATGTTTAAAGCTTAGAATATATGAGCTCACACTTGTTATTAAGAAAATGGACATTACCAATGCGTTGGCTAGGCATGCTATTCACAGTGTGAACTTTAAAAAGTTCACCTTTTCAGTCATAGATTATGTTCCACAAGTGGATTATATAGGGAACACCAATTTGATTTTAGAATGCAAGGAGTCATTGTGGCAGATCAGTTTGGTAACAGGCAGAGCCCCTGGTCTGAACAAATGTATTAATATTAAATGTTTTTAGCACTAAAATAACATTCAAATCAAAATAATATGATGATGTTTTTATATTAAGACATTTTTATGAAGCTTTGACATTCTAAGCTGTTTGGAAAACAAGACAGTTTTTTATTTTTATGGTATGATTTTATACAATTAATTTAAAGTATCATGAAAGTCATGTGGTGTGTGATGTAACTTATAAGAGGTGTGTTTTGAGAGGTTAACTTTTTTCTAAAGAAGTTCATGAAGAATAAATTTGAACGAAAGTACTAAAAGAATTGTGTTCGCTCCTTATAACCTACGACATAACATATATTTGTGAACTGGAGTACTGCATTAAATGCAGATGTGAGTTGTCATTGTCATAATGTTGCAAAGTCCACAGATAATCACAAGTGCCCCATACAGTATATGTACACAGGAATCAGGGATTCAAATGGAAGGTAAAATGTGTAATGAATGATAAATCCATACATTTTCCAAATCCACCACCTTCCCAAGAACCATTAGACATTACTGTCTAAATTAGTATGGTGGTAAGTGGGAGTACGCAGCAGTAAGCAAGAGTAGCATATTTAAGCAGTAGTAAGCGAGAGTAAGCATATGTAAGCAGTAGCAAGTGAGTTTAAGCCCACTTGCCTGGGGGTAAGCAATGTGCACACAGGTTAAGCAATATTGAAACTAACTCTCTGTAAGCATATTTAACCATAGGTTAGCATTGCTTACCTTCGTGCAAACCCATGCAAACCCGCTTACAATTGCTTAAAAGTGCCTTAATCACTCTGTATGCATCAGCCACTGTTCTGGCCAGAAATAAAATAAACAGCCTTTGCCGGTCTTGAACCCAGGATCCTGTATACTATAGTCACAGTAGTTAATGACTAAGTCATCACAGCAGTACATAAGACTGAGGTGTCACCAAACAGATCCTCACTATAGGAAATACAAACTGAACATGTGAAAGGAATCTATATACAGTTTTATATTGTATAACCTACTACAGGACATAAATATGTGAACTAGAGTACTGCATTAAACCCAGATGTGAGGTGTCATTGTAATAAAATGTTGACATGCCCTAATAAACACAAGGACACCATACAGTGTACGTACACATGAATCATGGATACCAAACACATATATAACATGTAATGAATAATAAATCGATGCCAAAATGCAAATATAATGCAAATTAAATATTAAGCAATGCTAAGCATTGTACAGCCCAACTTAGTAGGTGTAAGCAATGTGTAGGCCAGCTAACTCAGTCTGCCCATTGGTATACCCCTTTAAGCAATGCCAACCTTAGGTAAGCAGGCTTGCCCATAGCTTAGCATTTTGAACACCGTCCAATCATGGTAAAGTGCAGGAAACCAGCCCTATTTAAACCCAATAGGTGGGAATACATCTCATAACTGGTTATAGCTTCCACTTGTAGGCACTATGTCTGGAAATGGAGAGTGTATGCTTTCGGGTGCAGTGCTGGGGCATCCAGGAGTCCAGAGTCATGGCAGGACTCCTTGTGAATGACCATGACCAGAGACTGCTGCAGGGCCAGTACCAGGGTTCCCAATACAAAGTGGAAGCATGGGACGTCTCACCCATGACCTCACCAGTGCCACTGGCATACCCCGAACTGGTGAGCAGGTCTGGTATCACTATGCCGACCTGAAGCGGAGAAAGGGGGATCTCTTGGATAAGTGGATACAAGTGGCTAGGAGGACAGAGGATGTCTTAGCCGTGTGTAAGTATCTGTCCACTACCTGTTTAATAATTGCCAGCTCATGTATATTATGGATATGCATGGCTAAATATTCCTCTTATGTCTTTCACAGCGGCAGGTGAGTGGGCTGCGAACCAGGAAGCCCATGGCTGTAGACTGCAGCGGTTATGACATGAGGCAGGTTAGTAATACTCTTGCATGTACTGTCAAAGAAAATAAATCTAAACATAATAGTAAGTTAATTGCCTGTATAAAATCTGTATTGTTTAAAGCATGTAGTGCATACACCAAAGAATAGGGCAGGAAGAGTCTCATACAGGTTGTATGTAAATAAAAGTATAATAGCCTGACAATAAAGGTCTAACTGCTGGACTGCATGTGTTCACTCTGGTATCATATGGTAATGTAAAGTTGCAATCACTTAATAGCACTGTTGAAATAAGCACTGTTACCCACACTATGCTACATAAATAAAATGTGTAGGAATGTCTGTATATGACTGTTGTAATCCCAAGAGGTCAAATAGTATAACTGACAGAGACTTGGACAGAAAACAATGAAAAGACAGACAACAAAATCCAAATAGCACACTCAACTGTGATGTGAACTGTTGTATTTTTTGCACACACAGCCATGGTTTGAATCCTGGGAGTGTTGGTAGGCTGTATGCAGAATCATACCCCACAACTGTACTGATATGTCCAGAATGTCCAGTAAATTGGCCCATAGCTGCTGCCTGTCACCCTGTCCCCCTGGCAAATCAGTGGGATGATCCCAGACATTTAGGCAGCAAACAAGACATACACTTGATTGTCAGACATCTATAAGAACAAACCTGTCACTCTAGTTTGTTTGTTTGTGTCTTTCGGCTTTTCCTGGTTAGGGGCCGCCACAGTGGAACTCTGGTCCGCTAATGATTGGCAGTAGATGTTTACGTGCTGGCTTGCCTAGTGACTCCCCAAAATGTTATGAGAGTAATTAGCCAAGTAAGTCCCATCTCCACCCCCATGTTGTCAAGCTGTGACCGGAGTGTGTACAGTAACAGAGTGAGACATATGTGCATAATACTAATGTGGAAACTGTTAATTTGTGTGGCAACATGCAGGTAGTGCTAACAAACATTGCTCCCAAAGGTCTGTCATATACAAACACTGTGCCTATAAATGAAAGATTGATATTCTGTACTGGTACTGTTTACTCTGGTATTGTATGGCATTGTTAATGTTGCAGTTGCTCAGAATAATAAGGTATTACTCATCACTGTCACCCCCACTGTACTACATAATACAACTATCTAGGAAATCCTGCATAAGAGTGTTGTAATTACAAGGTTAGAATGCAAAACCACAGGAGAATTATAGATGGGAAATCAGACAAGAGATATACAGCAATATCTATATAGCACACTCAACTGTAATGGACAGTGTTTCATTTTTAGCAGACACAGCCATGTTTCGAATCCTGGGAGTGGTAGTAAGCTGTACGCAGAATCATACCCCACAAGTGTACAGAAATGTCCAATTATTCAACCCATATCTGCTGGCTGTTACCCTGTCCCCCTGCCATATCAGGGTGCTACTTTCTGACATGTAGGCAGCATTTCATGTCATATAACTGACTGTCAGACCTGTACATATTTGGAAAATGTCAAATAAGACAAACCTGTCATGGTACAAGTCACTAAAGGTTTAAGACGGCAATAATTAAAATATGTCCCAGTTCACCTGCATGTGGTGAAGACACACCCAGAGTGCGTGCAGAAAGAGATGGACAGGTATGTGCATAACATCAACCTGGAATCTGGGAGTATATGTAGAAACAGTTAGGTAGTGTTAACAAACAATAGCTCCACAGGTATACCAGGTAAGAGGTGTATACTGCAGGTAAAACTCAGTTCATGTATATAGTTGTTGACAGCCGTACCACTGTCCAAACTAAGCCAATAGGGTAGTGTACTAATACCTGTAAGGTACAGATCACAATACTAACTAGGAAAGTAATGCGAACTACAGGAATATACTAGCTGTTAATTGACATCTTTCTCTCCCCCACACCATATCTGTAACAATAAACTAAATACACAACTCAATTGGTATGTGCTGAATTAACTCCACTGTTGGGACATATATCCTATTGTTTGATAATTATTTAAATTTGT
>NC_056735.1:426579038-426589038 GCF_019279795.1 Protopterus annectens
CAGGCCAAGGTCTTCAAGTAGTACAACAGTAAAAACAGACTGGGCCACAGGATAACAATCAATCAACAGTAAGTAATACAGATGTATAGTCCAGCATCCTCTAACTACACTCTGTACACAATCCCTAGGGGGAAACGACTTCAGTTAACATAATGGGATGTATCTGTTACATATCAAGGCATAACTGAAACCATCACAATCAAACTGACAAATGGAACAGTCTGTATGTCAGGAAGCAGTAGACCTGCATTTTCCGAAGGTGAATTGTATGGTAATGTACATCCAGATACCTTAAGGCAGCTTACTCCTGATATCCCTCACATGTTGTAATAGCCTAGGTTATTTATGGTGCATCTCCTCATAAACTGACATACAGGAGCATATACCACTGTTACATACACTGACCTCTGGATTGCAGAAGGGCACACATGTATTGTGCAGATGAAGCCCACACATATATGAACCCAGCCTCACAATATGTCTGGGGGCTACAACAGCAGTGGAATGATGGGAGGAATGGCAGCATGACATACTCACATGTCACTACATAACAATCCCTGACAGCATGTCATGTGGACAAAGCCTGGTATGTAGGTGGAGGACAGAGTGCAGAACACAGGCCCATATGTGAAATAGTATTGTCATACACTAAGCAAGTTGCTGGTGTTACAAGATAGTCTGCAACATACCCTTAGTCAGGAATATGAAGTCTGAAACACAAATGGGTGTAGCCATGTACTGATATCACTCAACACACACACTGCCAGTGATATATCCGACACAAGACCTGTGTGGTGGGCAGATAAAACATAACAGGCACACCTCTGGCCATCAAGTGATTAGGCCCACATTTGAGAGCTATGCAGACAGACTGCATTCTATGTTAAACTAGTGTGCACACACAAACCCTCTAACACTGGTACTATACAATGCATACAGCAACACTAGTCACAGACTGTCTGTAGTTCTGGAACTTCATACAAATATGTAGCTGGATTGAGTGTGCAAGTTCTGTTGTAAGAGGTAATGCTACCTGCTGTCTGTAACACTGCTGCCCACAAACAGGAAGGATGTCCATCATACAGGAAAGGTAAGGGGACCATGCCCACTTGATGTAGGGATTTATAGTAGTGGGTTGCTATGACAGTGGTAATTGAAAGTACTACACAGCATGCTGCATGCAGGTAGCAAGTGGAGGACACTGATTGGTGCAGAGGCCATCACCTGATCATGTGCATCACCTACAAAAGCCATGCTACAGTCTATTCCAAGCAGCTCAATCCATTTACTGGAGAGAGAGAGAGAGAGAGAGAGAGAGAGAGAGAGAGAGTGTGAGAGTGAGAAAGAGAGAAACCAAAACCAAAGTCAAAACAGAAGCAAAGAAAGCAGGCTAAGGCTTTAGCCAAGGAGAAAAAAAAACTCTTATAAGGAAACCACCCAAAACAGACCTTATTCCCACAACAGGTATGTGAAGCATATATGCATGTAACTGACTGTAGTACTTGGTCCATAATACTGGGATAGATGATGTGGAATGATATATATGTTTCATCAGGTGTTGTTGTAATGATGTTCAGATGAACAACTGCTATGGAATATAGAGTCTGTCCCTGTGGGTAGTGGGCCATACTCGTCAACTGTGCAGAGCAGCACTGACTGACAAGATGTAAGCCAACATAGTGTGTGTTGTGTAATGGAAAAGATGTATATTACTGTGGCCAATAGCTGGTGGTGGAAGTAATGCCATAATGATGGACACATGGGTTCCAGAGCCCACCACTTGCAGGACACTCAGGTTAATATGGATTGTAGCATGCTGAAATGCCATAGGTGTGTAATAGGCTTACCTGCAATCTGGCCCTATATATACCCTCTAATGTTACACTGTGTCCATATGTGGCACCTGTTGGTGTTGTAGCAAGGTAGAACAGTGCAGCTGTGCAGGAAGGAGAGTTAGAGATTGTGGACCTGATGTCTGAATGTACCGCATATATATAGGTGTGTATCTTCTTCTTCTTTCAGCTTTTCCTGGTTAGGGGTCACCACAGGGGATCACCTGTCCACTCATGATTGGCAGTGGAGTTTTACGGTGTTGAGTTGCCAGCCCGGTGCCCAACCTTCCACAGAAGACACACACATGCATGCACTCATGCCTAGGGCCAATTTAGAGTATCCCATCCACCTGTGACATGTCTTTGGGATGTGGGAGGAAACCAGAGCACCTGGAGGAAACCCAGACGACCACAGGGAGGACATGCAGACTCCACACAGAAGGCACCCCAGCTGAGGATCGAACAGGAGAACCTCTTGCTGTGAGGCACTAACGCTAAATGCTGCACCACCGTGGCCACCCTTATATATAGGTATGTATATGTGTACACACACACACATGCATGTAAAGACATGTCCCCTATATTACCACCACAGTGCTGCATGCTATGTGTGAGGAACATCACACATAGCTATACACACAGATATATACAGCTGTTAGTGTGTGCAACATGGACAGTTATGTCACAAGTGAAACCCTTGTTGGGACCACATTGCCCTTGTCTGTGAAGTAGAGAATGTGAATATGGGGAGGGATAGCAGGTATATTTGTGGACGTGGTTCAGGTTGGTATATATAGAAGACAGTGTACAGGGGTGGTATATAACACATGTGGTGGTTAAACACCCTGGATGGTGTGTGTGGTCTGTGATGTAGAAGCCCCATGAGCCCCCATATGGAAACAATGGGAACAAGGCCCCCACCCATTGTTAGTCACAACAGCGGTTTCATGGTGCTGAAGGTGCCTGGCCTGGATGCTGAGCAGGAGGAGCATGTGGACCCTGTGATTGTGTACTGGGGGCCTCAAGGTCCTGTAGCACATCCCACAAGTTTCTGTGGATCCCCCTGTTGAACAAACCCTGGACCTGACCTCGGGTTACAGGATCATGTCTGTGTGTGCCCCCGGGGGGAACACCATCCCTTGAGGTGGTTTCACCTGAAGGTAGTGCTGAACCAGTAGATGAGGAGGCCCTTAGGTAGGTCCCACATGTGATGTGGCCTGGTAACATGGCCAGATGAGGCGGGAGAGGTGGTTCTGCTAGCAGCTATTCCCTAAACATGCTATTGTGTCACTATTATAGAATATATGTGGGTAGTAATAGTCCACACAATCATAGAACATGTCCAACAGCATACATAGACATCCCCAATAACACAGAATGACAGATGTGCAGCAATCACAAAGCAAGCATACCACATGCATATATGGAACCATAGTGGCCCTGACAATGGCATGCATGTGAAATAGTCCGTAACAGGCCAGCAATGATAGTGTCCACACAGGAACATGGCTACAAACACATAGCATAAAGCATGGTACAATACAATATATGTCCCAATGGTAGGTAAACTGTAGCCATACCTACTGAGTTGTGTGAACAGTTTGTTGTCACTGATATGGTGTGGGGGAGACAGAGATGTGTATTAAGATCTATGGCAACCTTGCTGTATGAGTTGCTCAGACCTGGTTCCATCTTTATGTCTTTCAGGCAAGATATCCCATGGCCATTTACCAGTGTATTCAGCAGCGGAAAATGAGGTCATACTGAACCACCTGATACAGCACTACCATGTTCTCTTTGGCAGGACAGACCATGAGCAGCAGGACCAGACTGCCCTGTGGAACAATCTAGTCCACAGGATCAATGATGGCCTGCATAACCACACTTATGAGCAGGTCTGGCATCATTGTAGTGACATGCTTTGCAATGCCCGTCAGCATGCTGCTGCAGTCCGGGGGGATCACCTCACAACAAGGGGGTCATGCCATCCATCCCCCGACACATGTTGAGCTCCTCGCCAGCCTCTTGGCACCTGCCTGCCCACACACCCAACTACTGGTGGAGACCATTGTGGAGGTGGGTGCTACCCACACACCAGATGAGGAGTGTGCAGGTAAGGCCACAGGGCACATCAGTAGACCACTGTTGCATATCCATCCGCATCTGTACAGGTAGATCATTCATATGTGAGATGTCATACATATAGTCGGTTGCTGTGTAGTAGTAAAAAACAGATGTGCATAACCTGCAGTATTGTAGACATGTACTGTTGATGTACTGTAATACTGCACCCACCCTGTAGCAATGCCAAAGCTGTGGTCACTGACATCACATCTCTCACACTCTTATGTAAGTCCCTCTGGTATACCACCAAGGCCGCAGTCTGTAGCTGGTGAGCATGGTTTATGTTCATGCTTGCCAATACACCGGGCATGTAGTGGCTATGGTATATTCTGTGCACGCATCTAACACACCTACCCATAATGCATGCCGTACATGCTCATGTACTGTTGCTGTTAAATGCACCGTATCACAGTGGTGACCCTGATGGGGTGTCTGAAGGGTATGTCAGACACCTGCAAGAAAACTAACATCCTGTCATTGTGAAATGTGTCCACAGGGATAAACATAATGGTGGGACACATGGCCTATAGTAGGGACATTTGTGAAACATCACCCTTATACAGTGCTACAACAGTGTATATACCTGTATTACAATGGCAACTGTTACAGATCTACACTATGGCATAACATAATACTGTGGTCCACAACCCTTAACACCTGAAATGTGCTCCCAACATGAGCACTGAATGTATAATACAGAACTGTAGGTTAGGGCAGCAAATATGGGGAATACATACCTTCACAAACACTGGAAGCATATGTGTGCAAACACTCCAGAGAAAATATAGTGGAGGCAGCTGTTGATGGAAATGCACTGTTCAGCAAGAACATGTCCCCAATGTCACACCACATAATGGTCAGCTGTCCAAGATGTTTGGCCATCAAATATGCATACTTACCTGCAATGGAGGCAGGCATGGCTTGCACACATATTACATGACATGGTGTGGGCCCCATACCCAACAGGTAGCACCCATGAGCTGAACATGTAGCCATACCTCACCATTGCATGGCAAACAGTGCAGACAGTCATGTATGTGGTAATGATGTATGGGGCAGGAATGATGTAGGACATAAACAGATGGCCACCCAAGACAAATGCTGGCACATGTAGCAAACTGGTCATGCGAGCTGCCCACTAAGATGCCACAACACTGAGGGGGTAGCAGGAATGTCCAGCAAGTACTGACTGTGCAGTACCCGTGTCAGCAATTGCCTGGACTCTGCAAGCGCATGCCCTATGGGTTAGGGTAAACAGACGTGACACTTGTACCACAGGAAACATCAGCCAGCCCTCTCTACAGGTAGTGTATGCATAACAGAAGAGGTCTCCAACAGTCATGCATTGCAATATGTACTGGTGTACTATGACCACTTTGGAAACCTACAGACAGTATTATGTAAGATACAGGTGCTGAACAACCAATTCCTCACCCCACCTCAGGCCCACCATCCCCTTCTGCACTGTGCCGGTGCCAGTGTACATCTGTATGTTTGCCAGTCATTAGCTGGGACTAGGATGTTGCACGTGGTGTTCAGTGTTTGGGACACTGCAAACTGACACACATGTGTAGGCCATAGCTGTCAAGCATCTGCAAAAACGCTGAAGGTGGGGAGAGTGTGTGATCATGACACACCAGTGTACTGCAGCAGGGATCCTAAGGATGCTAAGAATGGCTGTATCTGCACACAGTCAGGGTCAGGAACTGTGGCAGATGTAACCCTAACTAACCAGCAATAGTGACAGCAGTGTATGTACTCCAAGGGATGTGCACATGAGTAGACCTTGCAATCATGCAGAGCTGGGGACATGTGTAGGGCAGACTGACCAAATACTGGTAAATGCAGATGGCCCATGCTAGTATACCCCTGCCAGGAATAGTGACTGCTGTAGTACACATAACGATCAGTGCAACAAACCATCATTATAAGGACATGCATACATATGCATCCACGGAGTGTATGCATTGTGGTCAGCATCTGTACACCTAACACATTTCTTTGACACTGCATGTGAATATACAGGACATATGTCACATATCAGGCTCATGTAATGTTAATATATGCAGTGATGTGGTCCCATGGCATATCAAGGAAGAGTGCGTCATATCAGTAAGGGTGTGTACACTCCCCATAACCATGGTAAGTTCGGACGGTTGTCAGTGTAATAGTATATTGGTCATACATGCACCGCTGATGTTGAGATCTGTAAACCAGACATCAGGCATTCACAAATGACATCTGTCCACATATCATCCCAGGTATGTGTCACTCAAACACATAGGGGCTGTGAGCATTAGAGCAGACATAACTGACACAGTAATACACATTCAGCAATGGTTTGTACACATGTGAGGTTTGGTGCACAGTACATGGCAAGGTTCAGAACAGGTGCACAGCAATACTGTGTACATGGGTGCAGTGTTTTCCAGGGGAAGGGGCATCATCTACTAACACAGCCCATGCATCACACACATGTATACTGTTGGTAGCATGGATTGACTATAGCTGTTGGTAGCATGGATTAACTATAGCTGCTGTGCATGCTGTTGAGTACCATATGTTATGCATGTTGACAGATGGGTAATGGGAGGACAGATGCATTGGGGAAGTACTAGACAACACCAGGGAGTGTATCCATATATTACTGTTGTCCACATGATATGTTGATTGAGCAGCAGATCTGGCATGTACTGAGCAATAGTTACATCTGACACTCCAGTGCATGACATTATGGAATGAACGTAGTAGCCCCTAACACATAGGGGCCATGCTCACGATGTCCGGACATACCCAGGGTGAACAATGGATGACAGCAGTGAGGCCATGTAAAACCTACTCCACTCAAGTCAAGGAGGCAATGGAGGAACAGGGCTTCTGTTGTGATCACTCAGCTAGGCATTTAGATGAATGATACGTTAATGAGTGGTATTAATGTGTGTATGTTACCAAGTGGGATGCAGGATGGGGAACTTAAGTGAATAAATATGGGACTGTCTGTAAACTCAGGACAGGTAGGTATTATGGTAGAATCTCTGCGTGTGTGTGTGTGTGTGTGTGTGTGTGTGTGTGTGTGTGTGTGTGTGTGTGTGTGTGTGTGTGTGTGTGTACTGTTATGTAATGCTGTACAGGTCTTAAAGTGCATTTCTTGTTTTCCCCCACAGGTGCTGAGGTGGGTCAGGGTCCCTCCTGCATGCAGTCTGATGTTGGTGTCCATACAGACACAAACGATGATGATAGTACTGTTGAGGCACAGGCGGGGTTGTCAGAGACCAAAACTGCGCCATCGTTTGACATCCCCCTCTTAGCCACCCTAACCCCGCACACAGTTACCATGCCTATACATACCCCATCACCAGTGGCCATAGCAGAGGGACAGTTGGTGGGTGGTGGCTGTGCACAGGAGAGTGCTGGATGTCCAGCAGGGCATTACATAGGCAGATGTACTGGGGTGCTTGTGTTAGGGCTGCTGGTCATCATGCCCCTGGCAGAAGCACCACAACTGGTACCACCAGGCGCATGTTTCAGACTGTCATGGGGGTGCAGGCACATATGGAACTGTACACCAGACAGGGCCTGAGGCTGCAGAGGGCTGTTCTTTCATCTGTAAGTGACAACTTCCATGAACTTGCTGGTGCCCTCCATGATTATACCGAGGTCATGGATAGACAGTTAGATGAGATGGTGGGCCTCATCAACCGTGATTTGTCCGTGCTCGAACATGTGGTGGGAGTGGGGCGATGGCCGCATGGATGTAGGCCAGCAACACCAACAGGTAGTGGTCGATGTGGACATGCTAGGATACCAAGGCACTCCCGTAGTAGCAGTACCAGCCCCAGCACTGCAGGGAGGGTGCTGTCCACACCACACCACAGCAGGCCATGTGCACATGGCCCGGGCCAGTCCCAGGAGGGACCTGGTTCCAGCGGACATCTGTCATCATTTGGGGAGAGTAGCACATCAAGGCCTGTACCTGGATGTGCCCATGGAACTCCTGCCAGACACAGTCCGCTTGTCCGTGGCCGGAGGCAGTGAACTGTACACCCTGCCAGGTATGGTCTGCAGCTGTCCAAGAAAGACCTGAATAGGGCACCCACATGGCAGATCTGTGTGCATGCATACCCACATACTATACGAACACACCTAGGGCAACCCCATACCTACACACACCACATCACCATGCCCATTTCAACCAATTACACCCCTCACCACACACATGGTGTCAAATGTATGGCCCACCCTCGGTCTCTGCCAAACCAACAACACACCCTGTGCATATGATGATACCTGTGCAACATTCCTGTCATCCATAACATCGATGCAGAGACAGGATAATATGGTTCTGATGCACACAGTGACTGTACTATAGTGTTCCAATGTACTGCATTATAACATGTTGTCAGGAGTAATGTTTAATGCATACAGGTCAGGTAGTGTAGCTTTCCAGCCATGATGCATTATAGCTGTTAGTAACACTGAGTGATTGTGGTCTCCATAATGTTATCCATTTGTGTTATAGGTGTACATGTGTCAGCAGGAAGATGGTCTGCTGTCATATTCCACAAGGGGTATGGCACTGTGGTGACACCATGTCTGTGACATATCCTGGATACAGTTGAGCACATGTCACAGGTTTGTATAACAGTTACTGCCTGTGCCACATGGACAGGTGGTCCAATGGGACATGTATAATCAGCAACCTGATGCAGATCCATCCACATACATGCACACTCTTACTTGGCAACACTGGGACTAGACCCCTACCTAGCTATGCAGTGCTATTGAAGTGTGTGGCTTTAATTACACACACCACACAGTGTTTGGGTTGAGGTGTGTTCCAGGTTACATGTTACATGCAGAACATCCCCAGACATGTACAGTACGGTAATGGGGGATTTAATTGTTGTATATGGACAATGCATAGTGTGACATACCATCATATACACATTAACAGACACATAACAGGCAGACACACATCCAGGAGACCTGGGCCTATCGGTGCTAACTAAATTGTCAGTGTGTCCAATATGTTACAGGTAGGCTGCACACAGAACATGCATAACTGGGCTGGATGTGTTTTCAGTTACCTGTATGGTTGATGGTGACAGTGGTCACCATACTGTGGTACATGGGACATATACTGGGTGTACCATGGTGATAAGACAGTGTACACAGCACCCACATCCCACAGTGAATATTGTACTCACTGGAACATATGATGACACTCTGACTTACCCACCATCACACATTGCCCATGACTGTGATACAACCCATTGTACATCCCAACAGTGGTACTACAGGGATATGCATCTAATGCACATGCCACAGGCATAGTAGGGTGTTGCATTGTCATGCCTCACCTATGGGCAGTAGCAACACTATCCCTGCTACTGTGTGGCAATGCGTATTGTAAAAGAAGTATGTGGCCTCAGAATGCTATACCCTACAGATATACAGACATGCACACATACACACACTTGCCAGAACTCAATGGGTATCCCATGCCTATTGACCCATTTGTACAACACTGTTGTGCTAGTACTGTAAGGCTCATGTAGTCATTAGGGAGAGGAGCATAACAGGGTACATGTAATATCCGGTACAGTAGCAGCCACATCTTACTATGGCAGAGTGGGTGTTGGGTGAGTGTGAGGGCTCTCATGGTATTCCCAATTACAGGTGTAATAACACACAGACACTGCTATCCTCAGTAATGCACACATACACATTTGTCAGCACTGGGGCACATCACTGCAGGTGGTCATAGCTGTGTACCTGGCTATTGTCCATGGAGAGATGGGAAGTTTAGGGGATGTGTGTACAGTGGTATCATGCCACCTGCCATGTGCCAGCAGGCAATCTATTGACAGACACCACTGGGGTGACCCTCAGAGTGAGTATGACATGCTTTAGCCAATCCTCTGGGTGCCTCCTCCAAATGGCCACTGAGGTGACCCAGTTGACATGTATGCAACATGTATTACAACACATGGTTAGTGTCTGTGATGGACACATGTACCCAAGCATGTTCTGTTGACTGTGGT
>NC_056735.1:426594038-426654038 GCF_019279795.1 Protopterus annectens
GTATGGGATACGTGTGTGTTTGGCCCTACAGACATGTGAGCCAATAGGGTACCATACACTGGAGCAGCGTGTAACATCAGACAGAACAGGACCAAGAACAATGGCATCTACCACAGTCTGTGCATAGCCTAATGTACGTATGCACAATACACATACTGTCGACAGTCACCATAAGTACACAGACCCCAGTACTGTGCACCCAACCACAGAATGCCCAGGTTATGTCCTCAGAAATAACCCCTATTATACATAACATGTCTAGCAGTCTGATATCTGACTGGCTTGTTATCAGGTATGATGTCAATAAATAATGGTGTACAGAACATATACACCTCTTACTGCATGACATAATGTATAGAGGTTGACAGACTTGTAGCTGGAGTCACAAATACTGGGCCAATATTGGCATGTTGCATGATAAATCATACATTTACTGTCATACTAGGGCTTGTTGTGACCTATGTCCTATGAGGGATATGAAGTCAGTAACTCTCATGGCTGTTACCATGTACTGACTGCAATCCTCAGACTATGCTCCTACAGTTCTAAAATAGGTGTTTTGTGAGCAACACAAGAAACACTGGGCTCCGCACACTGCCCAGTCTTCAGATAACCCTACAGGTAGGAGTTTCCTCAAACATATAACACTGTCATGACAGGTATTAAATCATGTAGACCACCCATATCCACACACACCCTGTTAAACTGACATTACTCCAAATGCAGATGAGCAACACTTTCTGTAGTCATGTCTGGCACATCCCCCTTCTGTCTGTTGGCCTGTCTCCACAGTGTATGTTGTTAGAGGTAAATCCCAATGCCATCTGTGATGCTGTTTTCCACACACCAAATTGAGGTCCTGCTCACAGTGAATGAAAAGGCCCAACACCCACATGATATTCCTAGATACTGGGGTGTGTTTCCATGTAATTGGCTATGAGAATGTTACCACAGCTGTTCCACATGCAATCAGCTAAAGGGGAACTGCAATTTGTTCACAGGACATCAGCTAATCATGAGCATCACTTACAAAACACAAGCTGCTGCCTAAGCAAAGCAGGTATACTTCTCCACATCCACCATAGATGGAGTGAGAGAGACAGAGACAAAGTAAGTTGGGGAAGGGGTGAAGAGTAAAACCTAAGCATCTTTGTGTCACAAACATACCAGTACAGGGTTTCAAGCTCCTGACTGACTATGTATTGCTATCACATGTCTATGCAGTTATTGCATGCACCACATAGCTTACATATTAGGGAGTTGTCCAAAGGTATACCTGATGGTGAGTGACATCTGCAACAGTGATGTAGGAGCGATAAGGTAGATGTAGTACACGTGCCTGTCCACATGAACAGGTGTCAATGTCAACACAGTCACACTCCCTCAGGGATTCATGCACATTAATACAGTTGGCAGGGTCAGGAATAGACTTCCTAACTAGCTAGTTTGCCACAATACAGTAATAAGCATGTGTCACATGCACCACAGGGGTTATCCGGATGGTATATGGGCAAAGGGTATGTGAAGGTGTCTGATATCAGACGGCATGCTTCAGTAGGCCAACGGGAGCTGTAGTGAGTGTGAATGGGGTGAAAGCATCATACTCCACACAAACAAACACAGGGTGCCAGTACTGACATGCATGGGTGCATTGCTTCACAGGTGTGTAGTGGTTGACTGTGCCAGAAGGCTGTACAAGGTTAAGTGAAGGGTATACCTGGGCATCAGGCCACATGACAATGGTCTGCAGTGTGGCTCAGGGGTGTAATGTCTGGATTGGCCCACACAGGTGGGTATTGTATTCACCATCCAGTCACCTGGGTTACTTTTGTTTGTGGCCAGTGCTGTGCAATGCTTGCCATGTATGTGTTCTATAGTCCATGACATGGATGGTGTCTGGGATGTGCACACATCTCACATGCATGTTCAGTGACATGTGGAACTGTACCTGGGGTATCTGGCCTATGCTGCGTACACAGGTTGTTGTCATCAGATGTGCCGGACCTAGCCTCATGTGGTGGGAACTGGTAATGGACACCAGGTTGACCCTGTGTCTACACTGATAGCATGATACCGGTATTCTCTGGTGTCAGTGGCATCTGTTCATACGGGGCATGTTTTTAAGGCATGGTATGTCCTTTGTGGGTTAGATTTGATGGCACTACAGTTGTTGCAGGCATCCAGTGGGGAACATAGTAAAGGCACACTGTCTGCAATTATGTGCCTATTGTAGTGATGGGACAGGGTGCCATGCCCTCTGTAGTCCACTGCAATCACACCATGGTTACTATCTGTGGGCAATATGCAGGGTACTACCAACAAAGCAGTTGTTGCCTGGCAAGTGTATTTGTGCATGAGGCATGGGTTGAGAGAGTTCTCTGGGTAATACAAGGGTTGCTTAATGTGTTCACCAGGCCTTGATGTCACATGTAGGGGTATGGATTGGCAACCCCAGCCTTTTGGCTATTTGACATCTATTATCCTTGTAAGATGGACTTTGTGACATATAATAGGCCCACCATATAAGAAATTTGCAAAACCCATTCTACAATGAGTTCATTTGTTACACACTCACAGCCACCTCCACACAGGTAATGCATGACAAACACAGACACACACACAAAGGCTCACCGTTGCTATGTCTGGGATTGGAACTCCTACCTAACTAGTTTATTACACTACAACATTACTCAGTTACAGGATGTGCCACAGAGATCACTGGACTACTTCGTCCCCAAAGATGCATTTCAAAGGGAATGACATCAGCAGGCTTGCCAAAGAAGGGCAATGGAAGTTGTAGTGACTGTGAATGGCCGCAAAAGCATTGCTCCCTACACAGACAAACAAACACACACATCCACACTTTCCATGTCTGGGAATTGAACTACTACCTAACTAGTTTATCACATTGCAGCATTACGCAGTTACAGGACATGCCACAGTGATTATTGGAGTACTTTGTCCTCAAAGGTGTATTTCAAAGGGAATGACATCAGCTCGCTTGCCAAAGAAGGGCAATGGAGATTGTATTGACAGTGAATAGGTTCATAGGTTCATAGGTTCATAGGTTCATACTAGGCTATCTGCCTAGGGCATTTATAAGCCTAGCCAGAGTGTGTATGGCTTTCGCCACCCATTTTAAATTAATTTTGCTATGCCCTTTTTCGAGGTTAGTATACTGTGCCTCTGTCTAACAGTGACACAGAAGTGATACCCGGGGTAAACCTATGATCTCCCATCCACTCATCAAGATTCCTCTTGAACAGAGTCAATGAGGGACTCTGCCTAACCTGGACTGGGATTTTATTCCAGAGTGAAGGGAGCCTCTGGGTTATGAATCTGTCCCTCCAGCATGTCCTATTTATTTCAGTGCTGAGGTTTAAGTCCCTTGAGCACATAGCACAATGGGATTTGGATTTTCTGAGGTGCAGCATGTCCATTAATTCCAGGTTGGACATGGCTTTATACGTCAGGCACAGATCGCCTCTGAGCAGGCGGTATGCCACTGAGTAGAGCTGGAGTTTCTTTAACCGGGCAGCATACGGCATCTGTTTGAGCCCCTTGATCCTCTTGGTGAGGTACTTTTGGGGTCTTTCCAGTTGCTGCAGGTGTCTGGTAAGGTACATCCCAAAAGGGGCATTGTACTCAATTATGGGCCTGATGAGGGATGAGTAAAGAGGCACGATGACCTCCCCTGATCTAGATGTGAATCCCTTCATGATTAGGTGGGCTATATAAAATGTTTTTCTAACCACTTTGGCCACGTGGTTGTCAAATGAGAGATTGCTATCAACTTGGGTCCCCAGGTCCCTAATTACTTCTTCTGTACTTAATGGATTACCACCTATGTGGTAATTTGTGGCACTTTGTTTTGCCAAAGGGGATGACTATACACTTTTTGGCATTTAGCTTGAGGCCATGGCTCTGGCACCAGTTGTCTGTTTCTATGAGGCCCTTTTGGAGGATGCTTGTGTCGGCTGGAGAGTCTATTATGGTGCCCAGTTTGCAGTCATCTGCGAACTTGGTCAGCCACAGTCCTTCCACGTTGGCCTGTACCTCCGAGAAATATATACCGAACAAGAGAGGTCCCAAGACAGAGCCTTGTGGGATGCCACTTGTAACTGGTTTGGAGTCTGACATGGCTCCAGCTATTCTAACCATGTGGGTTCTGTCCTTGAGCCAGTTTGCAACCCATCTAGTGACATAGGGGTTTATATTTAAGCTGGTGAGCTTATCTATAATGCCCGAGTGGGGTATTGTATCGAAGGCTTTTGCGAGGTCCAGGTAGGCTATGTGGACCACCTTCCCCTTGTCAATGGCCTTGGTGACTGTTTCAAAGAAATCAACCAGGTTTAAGAGGCAGGATCTGCCCTTAACAAAGCCGAACTTGGTAGGATCCAGTGTCTGTACATCCCCAATATCTTTATTTATAAGGTCCATTATGATCCTTTCCATAGCTTTGCAGACCAAGCTAGTGAGACTTATGGGGCGATAGTTTCCAGGATCCGTTGAGGCACCACCTTTGTGGAGAGGGACCACTGTTGCTGTACGCCACTCTTTGGGTACATATCCTGTAGTAAGGCTGAGATTGAACAGCAGTTTTAGGTTTGGGTTTAGCTCTTCTTGGAGTTCATGTAGGATGCAGCCCGGGACACCGTCTGGTCCCATTGATTCTGTGTTTCTTGCTTTGGAGAGGGCAGCTCTTACCTGAGCATCTGAGATGTCAGGGGGGCAGCACTCTGCTGGGATAGATATTAGCCCTTTTGGTGGGGGGGGGTTTGCGCTGAACCTGTCAGCTAGGATGTTGGCAATGTCTGTGGGTTCGGTGTATTTTTTGTCATTTTGGACTAATTCTGAGCATATCTGGGAATTCCCACCCAGGTTCCTAACATAACTAAAGAAAGCCTTGTGATTATCCTTAGTGTCCTGTGCAATTTTTCTCTCGAAGCTGGCCTTAGACGATTTTATGAGTGCCCGTAGTTTTTTGCTAATACTGATCAGAGATGCCTTCCCTTTTTGGGATTTTGCTCTGTCATGTAGTAGCTTCCTCCTTCTATTGTATAGTTTGTTTATGGCTGGGGTCCACCAGATAGGACTTCTGCCTTTGGAGGATTGGGTCTTGTTTTTATTTGGGATTGCATGATCCATGCATTCCTGAAGGTGTTCATAGAATGCGTTTATAAAGGATTTTCTGGTCTGGGCCGTATTATCCACAGGCCCGGGGGCTTTGAAGGATTCCACCTCGGTTTTGAGGAGTGTGAAATTTGCTTTAGAGAAGTTTTTCACTGTGGTTTTCTGGGCATGGTGTGGGGTCGGGATGTGAATATCCAGTGAGATTAGTTTATGGTCTGATCTTACAAGTGAGGGATACACTTCTGGTCTGGAGCATAGAGTCCCCATGTTGGTGATGATCAGGTCCAATATGTTTTCCCCTCTTGTGGGAGTGGTAACAAGTTGTTCCATAGCATTTGAGTTTATAAATTCTAGGAACCTTTGGGCTAGGGTGTTGGAGCTAGAGTAATGCTCCCAGTCTATGGTTGGGTAGTTGAAGTCACCCAATATAATGGTGTTTGGAGAGACCTTCATATTTTCCAGTGTTCTCAGGATGGCCGAGTGGGGTTCCTGGGTTTGGGAGGGTGGTCTGTAGCAGGCTATAAACTGGAAGGCAGTTTTACCCACTGTTAGTTGCACCTAGATAGTCTCTGATGCTTCGTGCTGTGCCACCAACCTGGAGGTGTGGGTATCTTTGACGAATATTGATACTCCCCCTCCTTTTGTGGTTCGGTCCAAGTTTTGGGGCCGAAAAGCATGGTATGAGGTATAACCTGGTAGCCTTGAACCAGGTTTCTGTTACTGCACAGATATCGATGTTCTCCATGCTAAGGAGAGTTTCGAGTCCGTGCATCTTGAGGTTTAGACTTCTGGCGTTGAGTAGCATTACTCTTAGTTTCTTATCCCTTGTGATACCTATGGAGGTGGGTTTGTCTTTTGAGCCTTGCCTAAAAAAGGCACTATGGGGGTAGCAAGAGCCTTTGCCAATATCCCAAAGCCCAGGGGTGACAGGTGCAAGCCGTCCCTAGTGAAGCATCGTGGCTTGTCGAGCATGTCATCCCAGGCTGACAGGCATTGGATCCCCTTTGAATGACACCAATACTTAAGCCAATTGTTGAAATTGATAATCTTGTCTTCATACTGTGGCATAATTCTTGGTGAGGGTAAGATGCTACTCAAGGTCAGGGTCATACCGGCCTGGACTACATGCTCAGAGAGCTCCTCTATGTCTCTTTTCATGTAGTCCAGGGAGGTACATCTCAGGTCATTCACACCAGCATGGACAATGACTGAGTCATATTTGTACCTGCCTTGGAGTGACCTGAGTGATTGTGTTATGTGGCGGATCCTAGCGCCCGATAGGCAGCTCACCGTGACCTTCTCCTTGTTCAGCCTGGTGAGCGGGACGTCAGTGTGCCTGATGATAGAGTCACCTATTACAAGTGTATCAGGTGTGTTGTTTAGCCTTAAGGGCTGTGACTTTTCGGCACACTGGCTTTGTGAGCTATGTGTTGCACATGTTTTGTTTTGGGGTAGCGGTTGCTTGGGTTTCTGCTTTGGAGGTCTCTGCTGCTTAGGCAGATTTTTATTTAGAGCCTCCAAGTATGTTTTTGTGTGTTTATGTGTTTGGTTTGCTGTCGTGGTAGGTCTATGTGAGACTGGAATTGTAGTGAGTGTGGTTTCCTTCTCCTCCTGACTGGTTACGCCAGTACTGAGTTGAGAGAGCTTAGCCTCCAGTTTGGCTATATGGTTGCATCTCTCACATGGCCTCAAAGGCATTGCTCCCTACACAGGCAAACAAACATCCACACTTGCCATGTTTGGGAATTGAACTCCTACATCACACTACAGCATTACACTGTTATAGGATACACCACAGAGATTACTGGACTACTCCTTCCCCAAAGGAGTATTTCAAAGGGAATGACATCAGCAGGCTTGCTAAAGAAGGGAAATGACAGTTGTAGTGACTGTGAATGTCCTCAAAAGCATTGCTCCCTACACATACAAACTTGCCATGTCTGGGAATAGAACTCCTACCGAACTAGTATACCACACTATAGCATTACACTGTTATAAGGCAAACCACAGAGATTACTAGGCTACTCTTTCCCCAAAAGTGTATTTCAAAATGAATGACAAAGGCAGGCTTGCCAAAGAAGGGCAAGGGAGGTTGTAATGACTGTGAATGGCCTCAAAAGCATTGCTCCCTACACAGACAAACAAACACTCACTTGCCATGTTTGGGAATAGAACTTCTACTGAACTATGATATCGCACTACAGTATTACGCTGTTATAGGACACACCATGGAGATTACTGGACCACTGTTTCCCCAAAAGTGTTTTTAAAATGAATGACATCAGCAGGCTTGCCAAAGAAGGCCACTGGAGGTTGTATTGACAGTGAATGGCCTCAAAAGCATTGCTCCCTACACAGACACACATCCACACTTGCCATGCCTGGCAATAGAGCACCTAGCTGCTGTGTTCCTGACCCACTTGGCCGCTAAAGAACTGGGAACTGCCCAGTACTCTTTTTACCTGGCAGTAATCCAACTGTCCAAGGCAGGACCTCCCGACCGAGTGCGAACGCACGGACTAAGTCTCAGCCCCATCGCCACCGCAAAATCAGCCCAAGGAACTGCCCAGTACTCTTTTTACCTGGCAGTAATCCAACTGTCCAAGGCAGGACCTCCCGACCGAGTGCAAGCGCGACTAAGTCTCCCATAAAATCAGCGCTTTGCTGCTGCTATGTTTTTATTTTTGCTGAAAATCATGCTGAATCATTGTTGCAAAAAATGTTTTAAATGTTCCACTAGAACTGCTAAATATCGATGTTTCGATGGGAAATTTAGCTATGACTGTTTAGTGTTTCCCTAGTAAAAAAAAACTGCTGTAGTGTTTCCTGTAAATCTGCTGCTAGGGGCTAACAGAGGAGGGAGAAAAGAGAGTAAAAATGTAAGTTAGCACACCAGCGCGTGTAACAGCTACTAACTAGAGCTAAGGTATAGCGAAAGTGGTAGTCAATTAGTCTACAGAGCTATTTTTTTATTTTTAACTTTTTTAAAACTTTAAAACTTACTAGAGCCCCTCTCCTCAGCTAATGATTTAAAACACTAGCTATAGCAACGTTTGCTAACAGTATTCTGATAAGGTTTAAGTCTTACACCCATTGCCACCGCAAACATTATATTCTCCAAGGAACTGCCCAGTACTCTTTATACCTGGCAGTAATCCAACTGTCCAAGGCAGGACCTCCCGACCGAGTGCGAACGCACGGACTAAGTCTCAGCCCCATCGCCACCGTAAAATCAGCCCAAGGTTAATAAAAACTGTTTGTTACCAAAGTTTTTAAATACAAGTACTGTAAATGAGCCAATTATAGGGTTCAAACACAGCAGCCACCAACAATAACTAGAATATTACATTCAACCTGGCACTATTTTCTCTTCAAAAATTGTATTAAGCAGAGCCTAAAAAGTCCAGGTTCATAAAACTCCCAAATTAAGAAACAGGACTCTGCACCAGATATCTGCAAACTCCGAGATTGGGTTGTTTTGGTTGTACTCCACTAGCGACTGCTAAACAGCAATGTTTGATTGGTAATTTAGCCTTGAACTGTAGCGTGTTTTCTATGAGAAAAGAACCTGTTGTAATGCTGTTTGGATACTCCACTAGCGACTGCTAAGAGAGTCTATCTGGCTGCTAGTTTACTATGTTTTTGCTAGAAAATCATGCTGAATCTGCCTAAATGACATTGCAAATGTTTTGGTTGTACTCCACTAGAACTGCTAAATATCGATGTTCGTTAGGAAATTTAGCTATGAACTGTTAAGTGTTTCCTAGGCTAAAAGAAACTGCTGTAGTGTTCCTTGTAATCTCTGCTAGGGCTAGCAACAGGTCGAGGAGAGTAAATGTGTAACTCGACACCAAGCGTACCGATAGAACACCAATACGCTACTAAGGTATAGCGAAAAGTAGCTAGTAATTAGTCACTAGAGCTACAGTTACATTTAATACTTTTTTAAATTGTTTAAAACTTACTTATTTCCCAGAGCCTCTCTCAAAGCTAATGATTAAAACACTAGCTATAAGCAACGTTTGCTAACAGTATTCTGATAAGGTTTTAAGTCTTACATGTGCATTTCTAATTGAAACGGTACTAATGTTAAACATTATATTCTCCATTCAGGAACTGCCCAGTACTCTTTTTACCTGGCAGTAATCCAACTGTCCAAGGCAGGACCTCCCGACCGAGTGCGAACGCACGGACTAAGTCTCAGCCCCATCGCCACCGCAAAATCAGCCCAAGGTTAATAAAAACTGTTTGTTACCAAAGTTTTTAAATACAAGTACTGTAAATGAGCCAATTATAGGGTTCAAACACAGCAGCCACCAACAATAACTAGAATATTACATTCAACCTGGCACTATTTTCTCTTCAAAAATTGTATTAAGCAGAGCCTAAAAAGTCCAGGTTCGTAAAACTCCCAAATTAAGAAACAGGACTCTGCACCAGATGTCTGCAAACTCCGAGATCGGGTTTGCCCCGCTCCGCTTCGCCCTCGCTTTGCTCGGGCTCACTCCTCTCCCCACCCTGCCCCCTTATCCCACCCGCCCCCACTACCTCTAGATTTATAGCCACCTGGCCACTCCTACTTCCTCTCCCACCCACAAAACTTCCTCCCTACCAACTCCCGCCCCCTGAACACTATCACTATGCCCAAGGCAATAGGTATAACTATCCTACTTATCTTACCACTCACTTTATTACCCTATCTCTTAACTAGTTATGAACACCTGTCCTTATCAGGCTCCCACTTTCCAAGTTATCACACTAGTTCCCCCTCCCCACCACCTTTAGATGAATTCTTCCCCTATCAAACAACCCCCAAATCAACAAAACTCAGTGATCCTTACCTAAAAAAGCAACACCATATGACTACCAAAACAAAACATAGTCTAAAATTATTAACCAAAGTCCTAAAATTAATAGCTTACCTAAGGAAAAACATTACCAAAGATGGAGACATCCATCCCAACCCAGGCCCTACCAGATCAACAGAGCCCCTGCAACATCCAATCTCCCTTAGACCGGCTAACTCTCTACTCATCTGTCACTTAAACATAAGAAGTCTGAACAACAAGGTTCACAACTTACATGCCATGCTTGCAACCTACCTACCTGACATCATGTGTCTAACTGAAACATGGCTTAAACCATCAACCAAAGACAATCAGATAATGTCACCTGGGTTCAACATACTCAGAGCTGACCGCCTAAAGAAAAGAGGAGGTGGGATAGCTGTCCTTTATAAAAATACGCTAAACATCCTAACTAACCCCAAACAACCACCGCAAGTTGCTAATGCTGAAATATTAGCTCTAAAAATACAACTAAATAAACTAAAAAGCATAAACCTAATAATTACCTACATACCCCCAGGGAACAATATCGAAATTTTAGAAGCCATCTTAAACTGGATAGATAACAACTATCCACAAGAAACAATAGTCCTGGGAGATGTTAACATTGACTGGAACCAATGCTCTGCACAGTCCAATCCTACTTCTTTAAATCTCCATGGTTTCTCTCAGATTATAACCACAACCACCAGACTAGGTAATAATAAACAAAAGGAAAGCATACTTGATTGGATGCTCGTCAAGGAGCACCCCCAAAAATATACCCCGGGGACTCTCCCCAATGATCTTAGTGATCATATGCTTACTTACATTATGAAAGATAATACACCCAATGCTAGCATGCCAGTCTATAGAACAGTCAGAAACAAAAAAAAAATTTGATCCTCTAAAATTTAACATGGAACTTAAATATTGCAACTGGTCAACATTGAAATCCCTTCCCCTAGATGAGGCAGTCTCACATTTTAATGAAACATTCCTTACCATACTTGACTCTCATGCTCCCAAAAGGGTATCTAGAATCAAAACTCACATAGCACCCTGGCTAACTACAGAAACCAAAACCAAAATAATTAATAGGGACAAAGCATGGAACAAATGGCGTACTACCAAGTTACCACTAGACCGGATCATCTTCCAGCAAATGAGAAATGTAACCAAAAAGGCCACCACCCAAGATAAGAGAAACTACTTTCACCACCTACAAAACAAAAACCAAAAGAACCCTCAAAAATTCTGGGCAGGATTGAACAAACTTCTCCAACCAGGAAAATCCACCACTCCTACCCCAGAAACACTATCTGACAAAAACCAAGAAGAAGTAGCTAACAACTTTAATACCTTCTTCACCGAAACAATTCAGCTACTAGCTAACCAGCTACCTGCTCCCTCTACCACACCTAACAATATGACACCCGACTCTCCACTATCCTTTAACCTCCAACCCATATCCACTGCCTTCATCCGATCCTGCTTGAAAAAACTAAAGCCAACTACCCTCTCAGCTGATCTTCTACCTGCAGAATACCTGCAAATTGCTGCAGATGTCATAGCATACCCCATTTCAATATTAATTAACAGAACCATTACTGAGTCCACTATCCCAGCAATCTGGAAAATATCTCACGTCATACCTCTTCATAAAGGAGGAACATCCACTGAACTCAATAACTACAGACCAATTGCCATCCTATCACCACTTGCCAAAATTATGGAAAAGTGTGTGCATAACCAACTCATGTCCTATCTTACCCAAAACAAGCTACTAACTGACTGTCAGCATGGATTTAGACCCCACCATAGCATGACCACTGCCCTCCTCTCTTTCACTGAGAAAATTAACCACAACCGGAATAACAAAAATATCTCCTCAGCCCTCTTTCTAGACATGTCGAAAGCTTTCGACATGGTAAACCACCAATTACTTCTCAAAACCTTAGCAACCTTACATCTAGACACCCAAGTCCTAAACTGGTTTCAGGCCTACCTCGTAGGCAGGCAACAGGCAGTTATGTGGCAGGACAAGCTCTCCAGCCTACTACCTAACAGTATAGGCGTACCTCAAGGGTCCATCCTAGGACCTCTTCTGTTCTCAATATTCATAAATGACCTCCATTCAGTTATCCCCGAAGCCACCTGCATCCAATATGCTGATGACTCAACTCTCATCTGTTCTAATCCTATCCTTGACAATCTTCTAAAAACCACCCAACACTGCTTTACCAAAGTTGAAAATTGGCTAACTGACCATCAACTCATCTTAAACCCAAAAAAAACCCAACTTCTTCTCTTCCACCCAACCAACCCAACGCCATTCACACACTTTACCATTCAATCCAACAATGGTACCATTATTTCTCCTACTACCAGTGCCAAACTATTAGGAGTAATCATCGACAATAAACTACGATTTGACACCCACATCAACCAAACTATTAAAATGGTTAACAAAAAACTAGGGTCTTTATATAGGTTAAAAACCTTCCTAACTCCAGCCGCTAGACTAGCTACTGCCCGTTCGCACCTCTTATCCACCCTACTATACGCCTCCCCAATCCTTACGTACCTCAATAAGTCTGACCTCAATCATCTGTCCACTTCTTATAACAACATTGCTAGATTCATCACTGCCCTACCATACAGAACACACCACTGCATTAACCTGAAAAAACTTGACTGGCCAGAATTCCCTAATCTTCTACTGGAATACCAACTCACAGAAGCCTTTAAAATCCTGAAACATCCAGATAACACCCCAGCACTAAAGAACATCCTAACCCCTTACTCCAACCTAAGTTCTCTTCGCTCATCTAACAAACTCTTAATACAAACTTGCAAGTCCCATAACCTGGGAGGCGATTCACTGTACTCCAATATTATTGGCAAAGTATGGAATTCTCTTCCAAATAAGCTAACGTCCTTACCATCACTAGCTCTATTCAAAAAAGAACTAAAAATCCACTACAAATCACATTGGCTCTGTCCATGTACAAACCCTGACTAACTTTCCCATGAGCAATTCTTACAAGTATGCTATTTTTGTATTATTCAGCTAAGTGTGAATTAACCTGAATGCAATGTAATGTAATCAATTGTACCTTCTATTGTAATATGTCTTCTTACTCTTAATACAATGTAATATGTCTTTATGTCTTTTGTAACAATATATTACTGTTTAACCCTGTTGGAGCTTTTCTCCCCGGGACTCCGCTGAAAATGGACATTCATCCAGTCGGACTATCCCGGTCAACAAATGTAAAATAAAATAAAAATAAAAAATAAAATAGTTTATCACACTATAGCATTAAGCAGTTATAGGAGTCACCACAGAGATTATTGGGCAACTCTTTCCCCAAAGGTGTATTTCAAAGTGAATGACATCAGCAGGCATGCCAAAGTAGGGCATTTGAATTGTTGTTTGTGTGTCTAGCCTGAAAAGCATTGTTCCCTACACAGACAAACACACACACACAGTTGCCACATAAGGGATTAGAACTTCTGCTTAGCTAGCTTAACACACTATAACATTACACAGTTAAAGGATGTGCCACAGAGATTACTGGGCTGTCCCTTCCCCAAAGGTGTATTTCAAAGTGACTGACATCAGCAGGCTTGCCATAGTAGGACAATGGGGAGAGCAGTGTGTGTGCATGGGCCATAACCCATTCATCTAGAGCCAGGCACACCACACTCAGGCACACACAGGTTTATATTACACAGGTCCATGTATACAACTGCTAGATGACTAAGGCCTTGTGCAGTCATGTTGCACAGTTAGCACTTGCAACACAGAGTCTATAATGCTGAGGGATTCCAGAGGCAAATATCTATGGTTAGTGACATTTACAAATCATGTGGTTGTTGCCATTTGGCTGTGTGCTGTGTGTGACAGGCCTCATGATAGAAGGCTCTTTGCCACTGTCAGTCTCTTCCATACATCTATGTATGCGTACTTTTGGCATATTATAGTGTGCTGCCCTTGGATATATAAGTGTATTCCTATCCAGTGTGTGTGCAAAGCATGATGGGTGCATACTGAGGAGTGTATGCACTAACATCTGCAACTGTCAGATATGTATGGTCCACTGTTGTTGCCAGACATGGGCTTCATTTCTTTAAGTGTGTGAGCATGCCCAGTATGACCTTTCAGTATTTTGTCATCTGACATTGCCTTCATTTCTCTAAGTGTGGGAGCATGCCCAGTATGACGTTATGTATTGAATGTGTGAATCCATTCCAGGTAGATTGTATTCCAGCACAGACTTTGTGTTCTACACCTACAGCTAGCAAACTGTTTCTGCAGGATATCTTTAGATCAGTTGACAATATGGCATCAAACTGGACAAGGGATAGTGGGTACTGTAGATAATTGTGTCTGTGCTGCTTCGGCTACATGATCCTGGTGTTAGCAGAGATATTCAGATATGTGTGCTGTTATACACTGTGATGTTTTATGTCATGAAGTGCTGTCAGGTAGACATTTTTGCTCACAGTGATGTCCTGGGGAACACAGGGTGATTGCAGCTGTGTCCAGTATTGTTTTCAAACGCCTACATATTCCTGAAAACTAATGTCATTCTGGAGGGGGAGCTGCAGACACTTGCTGCCTGGTCTGTGTAACTGATTCAGCACCTTGGTACAGTGGTGGCAGAGGATCCCATACTTGTACATCCATCAATGTGACAGTATGGCCTTATCTTGCTGTGGCAATACCTCACAGCTGTACAGATTCACACAGGTTACCCAGAGGCAGGGGTCATAAGTCAGGACATTACTCCTATTGTGGTTTACAAGCGGGTTTGTAGCCACCCATTCTTGTGTTTGCAGCCAGGGATAGTATGTGCACACGGCTGTGTTTCGGACATCACTATACTCCATGCTGCCCATGCCCCCCATTATTCTATCCTCTTCCATACATTATGCAAACATTCTATGATACTTTCCTTATAGTTATCACCTCATCACAGCAGTATATTGGTGTTGGTCCACAGTTCATGCAGTGGGACATGGTGGTCATGTTACTGTGGTTTGTCCACATGACCTTGCATATGGGTTCTAAGGACTGTGTTATGTTGTTATTTGGGAGTCCATGACATAACATAACATTGGCAGTACAGGTGAGACACAGGCCTTTGGCAGAGGACTGTAGGCGATTTGGTAGTGATGCAGGCCAACTGTAGCAAGCTGTTGCATTCTGTCAGTCCTACATTCCCAGACTGCAATACTGTATATTCCCCTGGGCTGACAGGGTAGGTGTGCTAGGTGTTCATGCCAATATCTTCTGTCAGTATTGATCTAGTGATGTGGATGCTGGCAGGGTGCTGCTTACAGCTAGGGACACACCTGCATGGGACACCTGCACTGCATGTTGCATTCTTTCACTATCACCATACACAGGTGGGGGTCATATTGTACCCATTCCCAACAGCAGGGATAAGACCGGAGAGGTACCTGTGGGTGGTGGTTGGGTGAGCTGGGTGCATGTGTGCTATGGACACTACTTGCATCTGACTCACAGATATACATGGGGCATTCCACTTATGCTGGCTTGTGCAGGGACATCAGTTGTTTCTCAATACATTATTCCTAAGACCTTTGTGGTCTGCGAGTGTTTGGCCAGACAACATCGATATTCCCTACTACAAGCCCAGAGAATATGCTGCAAACCTGTATGTACAATTCCAAGGGTGTGTCCATTTAACGGTTACACATTATACACTGTCTGTCTGTGGTACTTTCCTCTGTGTACTGCTTGTATAGCTGGCCCAACAGTCATGCCATGCCCGTCTTTCAGATGGTGACACATATTACCTCCATACATTTACAATGGCTTACTGCTAGAATGTGTTATACTGGGGAGCATTGTGTTTGGCACTGCAGTTGTGAGTACTTGAACTTGTCATCGGCAGTATTGGGCAATGGCCACCAGGACAAACCTCACCATGCATACATACTGACCACTCTCACACAATATGAAATGCACACTAACCTAACACATGCATACCTGCACATTGTACAAATGCTACAATCTATCCTGCTACCTTGCCCACCTCAGGTAATCTGTGCTCCACTGGTATTATACCAACAGATACATGTTACTACATTTCTACATAGGATTGGGGGGGCACACCTGACTTTTACTACATGTCTACATAGGAATGGGGGGGACACCTGACTGTTACTACATGTCTACATAGGATTGGGGGGCACACCTGACTGTTACTACATGTCTAGATCATATTGAAGGGCAACACCAGACTGTTACTACAATTCTACATGGGAATGGTGGGGGAGCACACCTGACTGTTATTACATTTCTACATAGGATTGGGGGAGCACTCCTGACTGTTACTACATGTTTACCTCAGATTGGGGACACACCAGACTTTTACTACATTTCTACATAGGATTGGGGAGGCACACCTGACTGTTACTACATGTCTATATCAGATTGGGGGGACACACCAGACTGTTACTACATGTCTACATAGGATTGGGGGGCACACCTGACACTTGCACATATTTTCTATGACTATACTGGTATGTCAGATACTCCATTTCATTCTGTATTCTAACCTATCATGCTGCCTAGAGGCATATAAGTGTTCTACAGGTCTTAGGTTTGATTGACCTACATATCAGTTTCTGACTTCTTACCCTTCAGAACTAACATCCTGCTGCCTGACCTGTTGTAATCTTTCTGTGTAGGCCTGTGGGGAGGTTACCCATAACCATTATTCAGAGTCCTTAGCACAGCCTTTGTTTGTGTTTGTCTATATCTGTCCTGCTGGCTGAGACTGTTGTTGGGTATGTGAGCCTCCCTGAGTGGCATGTGTGTGTCATATGGACACACATGTGGCCCAGCACATTTCCTGCAGTGGGTTTTGTCACCATGTGTAGAACTGGCTACTATGGTGACACCAGTATCTGTTACAGATCTCATGCTGCCACTATAGCTGTCTGCTATCTGCTGACATCCCATTCAGCCACCCAATTCTCTTGCATGCTCACATCCATACCATAGATACAAGTAACAACACATACTACTCCATTCAGCAATTGGTAGGAAGAGTGACTTACCTTGTGGCTATGCCAGTATTGAGGATAGTGCTGGTGGGCTGCCTATGTCGGATGCACATACTACACTCCCTTTACATGGTTGAGCACAGGTAGTGTCATGGTTGACATCCCTTTTACTGTTTGTGCGAGTCAGAGAGAGGTGTCATTCCCTGGGTCCATACTGTGTCAGTGTATGTGCTATGCATTGCCTCTTTGTCAAGGCCAAGGCATACTGGGCATGCCTCCTTCTGCCTACTGAGGCAGGCTCAGGTTGTTCCTCCTCTGACTCACTTTGTGTCTGTGCAGGCCTTGGCAATGGTGGGGGGCTTTGTGGCCCTGCCCCATGCTGTTCCTGCTGCAGCTGTTTCCACAGGATCATATTCTGTAGCATGGCACATATGATAACCATTTTGAGTACATGTAGCTGGTGAGTACTGCAAGGCTCCACCAGATGTGTCCAGGTACCAGAACCATGACTTGAGCATCCCAAACACATGCTCTATTATAATTCTGGCCTGTGCATGTGCCTCATTATGGAGTTCTTGTTCAGGTGCATGCATTTCTGATGGGTGTCATCAGCCACGGCTCCAGTGCATAACCAACATCCCCCACTAGGTGACCGTTAGGGATGTCGCCACTGGCAAATCCCTGATACAGCTGTGTCAGATGCTAGATGTGGGAGTCGTGATAGCTTCCAGGGCAGCCAGCACACACATTCATTATAATGCCCTGGGCATCACACATGACCTGGCAGTTGATGGAGGAGAAGCCCTTGTGGTTGATGTAGACCCTACCCTGCTCACCGAGTGGTGCTTTGATGTGTACGTCCGTGCAGTCTATAGCACCCACTACCTCAGGGTATTCTGCTATTTGGTGGAAGAGATGCATGTTTCTGGTCAATGCCTCACCGGTGTTGGGGAAATATACGTGCTCACCGGCATGTGTTGACATGGCATCTAGGAACTGGTGAGGTACCCTGGATGCTGATGGCTGTGAGATCCCCATGATATCCCTAGTTGGCCATTGGAAGGTGCCTGTGGGTAGTATTCTTAGGCCTACACATACCTTGGTATCCACTAGGATGGGCTCCCCTCTGTTAGTTCTGTGGTGTCAGGCATGGCTGGCACAGCTAAACAATTTGCTGTAGGAGGTCTCTGTCCACCCTATAGTGCTCCAGTATCTTAAGCTCATGTAGCCCCTGGTAGGTTACCCAAGGTCTGTACACTCTTCTTCTGTCTCCTCACTGTGGGTTGGTCGACAGCATTCTCATCCTCACCACCATCAGCCCCTTTCAAATGTTGATGTATGATAGCTACTGCACCCGCTATCATTTTGTTGTTTTTATTTTTTAAATATTCCCACTTGTATACACCGGTGGTATAGAGTATGTGGAAAA
Organism: Protopterus annectens; assembly: GCF_019279795.1. NCBI lineage: Eukaryota > Metazoa > Chordata > Ceratodontiformes > Protopteridae > Protopterus > Protopterus annectens. The sequence goes on from NC_056735.1 coordinate 426,612,474, forward strand.
AAACAGAGGGAAAGGTGTTTGCATACTTTATAGTAGTGTTCTAGGCTGGGCTGCTGCCTGTGTAATTAGCTGATTCTAATACATTTCACCTGCTAGCTATGCTAGTTCTCCTTGATTACCTTGCTACTACTGTTTTCCCTTCCAACTGTCTTCCTGTTTAAGCCCAGGGGTACACTGCATAAACACAGTGCTCAAATGTGCACAGAGCTGTTATTTTCTGGTTTACTTTTTTTTTCCTTTAAAACCCGGTGCATGGCACTCACACCTGCTTAGGCAATATAAAGAGTGCTAGGCAGCCTCACAAACACCCCCTTGCTTAGCTCTGCTAAGCTAAGGGCAAACCCGAGCTACAGGGCTCCAATCCGCTTACAGTATGCCTGACACCCCCCCCCCATGCTGGCAGCTAACTCTTAGGCTTGAATTATGCTATTCCTGCACTTACACTGTTGAGTGCTGACTAGCATTGAGGGGAAATCTGGGATTCAGTATCATTCCCCTCATTTGCATAGGATTGCCTGCTAATGCATAGTTACAGGTCCCACACTGAGCCTTAGCAACCACTATTCACTGGACATGTTGTCTTCTGCCTGCCATTGAGTATAATGGCAAAATAGTGATTTTGGTTAGAATGCTTATTTCAGGTTCTTTTTTATATTTTCGGCCCGATCCCATTTGCGTGCCACTGCCCTACTCTTAAACATCCGAAATCGGCTAAAAATAAATAAGAGTTATTTTTTTATTTTTTAAATAGTTTTCCATGCCTATGGCCATATATTTATAAAATCCTTTATTAAGTACACAGTAGTAGTAGTAGTAGTAGTAGTGGGTTGTTTTGAGACTTCAGGGGTGGGTTGTTTTGAGACTTCGGAGATGCCACGGAGATTACTTGCTTCCCATAATATACACACTTTATTTGGAGCTGTCATGGCTCTGTTTTGTAGTTTGCAAAAATGCACTTGGTTACTAACCGAGTACATTTCTGCACACTACACTAGTCCTGCACGGCCGACTGACATTTTTTCTGGATCACAAATTCACCTCATTTGCATGGGTTTTACCTGCAAATGGGGTAATTTGCATACAGGAGCTGCGTCCATGTAGGAATAGTGCAGGATGTGCTCGTGCACATTCCTGCAGCTTATTCCTGGATTGCACGACCGACATATTGCCTTCTGGAGCTGCTGCACTGTTCCTGCACACCGTGCAGGGCTTGCTGAATCCAGGGGAATATGTCCACTAACAAGTACTATACAATTTTAGAAGTCAAAGTAGTTGTTTACTACTATTCAGTATGTGTACTGACAGATATATTGGAAAAAACTGCAAATGTCTTCATAGCTGCGGTGGCTTAGTGGTTAACTGCTCTGACTATAGTGTATAGATTCCTGGGTTCAAGACCTGCACGGGCTCTTTATTTTGTTGCTAGGCAGAACAAGGACTGTTGGATACAGAGTGGTTAAGGCAGCTTTAAGCAGGTTTGCGTGGGTTTGCGTGATGGCAAGGGTTGCTAGCGCACTGTTAAACGAATAAATGCATAAACCATTTCAGCTTTGCTTGCCAATGTGCAAATCTGCTTAGCATTTATATTTCAGGAATGCTGAAACCTGCTAAGCATGGTTCAGCCTTCGTAACCAGTGATCACATTCCAGTCTTATAAAATAGCAGGGTAATGATATTTTTAATAAGTGTATTTAATTCCCTGTACATAACATGCATCTACGTGCTGTCATTATAGTAACAAGGAGTGTGAGTCTACTGTCTGGGACATCTGAGTATATATGGCTTGTACAACACTCTTTTCTGTTTCAATGTGTTTCATACATGGGTAATATCCCAGGATATATGAAGTCACACTGGCATGTAGTGTATTATTATGTTACTACTGTTGAGAGTGCTTCCCAAGTAAGAGTGTTTTGCAGATTGTAGTATTGGAACCAAACACCCCTGCATGTAAAGATGGACTCTGAGTCCTCACTATTGTGTTTTTGATGTGTGAGCTGTGTGTCATTAAGTATTTATTACTGGATACTGATATGACATGTGGATATTAACTGTAGACTACTGTGTGTATAGGACATGTCATTGAGGGCTGCTGTCATGTAGTAATAGCATACTTATCAGTGTCAGAAGTCTATCTGTCAACACATTCATCCTAATGCATAACCAGTTGGCTAGCTGATGTCTGTCTGTTCACTGTACAGATGTGCAGATGTCAGGTATCAATCTTGGTTGCTTACAGGCAATCTATGCTTGACTGACACTGACATGTCTGCCCAGCTGTGTTATGAATGCCACAGCTAGGAATCCCCACCCTGTACGTACAGCATGCCATGGATACCTCAATTACAGTACCACAGTCAACAGAGCATGCTTGCATACAGGTCTCCAAGACAGACACTGACCATGTTATGTAAAAAATGTTGCATACATGTCAATTGGAGCACCTCACTAGCCCTCTGCAAGAGGCAACCAGATGATTGGATGTTGCATTTAACTCTCACCCTGAGGATCACTCCTGTGGCATCAGTTGATAGATGGCCTGCTGGCAAATGGCAGGGGACGTGATATCACTGTATCCACATCCCCTTTTCTTCCCATCTCTCCATGGACAGTATCCTGGTACACACCTAGGAACACCTGCACCTATGGACTCCAGTACTGACAAATGTGTCACTGTGCATTACTGAGAATAGCAGTGTCTGTGTGTTTGTAAATCTGTAGTTGATAATACCCTGAGGGCCTTCACACCCACTACACCCCCATTGCCATAGTTAGATATGGCTGCTGCTGTAATGGACATTGCATGTACCTTGTTACACTCTTCACCCTGTGGGCTACCTGGAGCTTGCAGTACCAGCACAACACTGTTGTACAAATGGGTATATAGGCATGGGTTACCCTCTGAGTCCTAGCAAGTGTGTGTATGTGTGCAAGTGTACATATTTGTAGGATACAGCATTCTGAGGCCACATTCTCCTAATACAATACACCTTGCCATACAGTATAAGGGATAGGGATGTTGTTGACCATCAGAGAGCCATGACAAAGCATCACCATACTATCACTGTGACATGTGCAATAGATGCATATCCCTGTAGTAGCACTCTTGAGATAGACAAGGGGTTGTATTGCAGTCCTGGTCAATGTGTGATGGTGGGTATGCCAGAGTATTATCATGGGTTTCAGTGAGTACAATATCCAATGTGGGGTGTGGGTGCTGGATATACTGTCTTTACACCATGGTACCCTCAGTACATGTCCCAAGATCCACTGTATGGGGACCACTGTCACCATCAACCATATAGGTAACTGATTACACTATCCAGCCTAGTGATGCATGTGCTTTGTGCAACTTACCTGTAACAGAATGGACACACTGACAAGGTAGTTAGCACTGACAAACCTAGGTCTCTCAGATGTGTGTATGACTGTTATGTGTTTGTCAATGTGTATATGACAGTATGGCACGCTATGTATTGTTCATAAACTACCAATACATCTCCCATTACCATACTATGCAAGGCTTGGTGATGTTCTTCACTTAACAAGTAACCTGGGACACACATCATCCTAAAAGCTGAGTGGTGTGTGAAATTAAAGTCACACACATTAGTAGCAATAAGTATCTAGGTAGGGGTTCTACTCTCAGTGTTGCCAAGTAAGAGAGTGCGTGTGTGTGTGTGTGTGTGTGTGTGTGTGTGTGTGTGTGTGTGTGTGTGTGTGTGTGTGTGTGTGAGTGTGTGTGTGTGTACATGAAGGGATCTACTTCAGTTTGCAGAAAATACATGTCCCAGGAGGTCATCTGTCCAAGAACTGACTGACAAATGTTAACATCTCACAGGTATCATCTTGTGGAAATTCATTCTATCAAAACTAGTAGTAGATGTGTAAATGCCCTCTTTCCCACCGTATATCTGTACAGCGATACTGGGGTTGGTATATATAGCTGGGTGTGAATCTTGTGGACACAGTCACCATCATTGCAGTTATTGCTGAGTGTATTCCTTCGCTTAGTCAGCTGTAATACCGTACAGTTTATGTTAACAGGTTAAGTAGTTGTCAATCACACTATCTGCAGTTCTACACCACCTCTCACCCTCCAACAGGTAGGGCTGTGCCACCTACACCAGTACACCTATGTTTACCAAGTTGAGGATTGCACTACATTGGGGAAGGGGACATATACCCTGCCAGTACCATCGCCAATTACATTAAACTATCAGACAGATTATTTCCCAATGTGATGTTGTGCCTATTCTGTCTTGGTGGAATTACATAGGCTAAAATGGGCTCCCTGCAAAAGTACATACATCCATGTGTACAGTATTCTCTGTGTATTGCATCAACACCAAAGTCTGTGTGTGTGTTATACACAAACATGTGATGTGTACCACCCAGCACACTTACCATTGTCCACTGTAGAAGGGCTGCTGACATCAGCCACCATGCGCTCACCTGTATACACCGCTCAGACCTATCAGGCATGTGGCACATGCAGTAACGGTTATACATACCTGTGACTTGTGTTCAGCTGTACCTAGGACATGGCACAGTCAAGGTGACACCACAGTGCCATACCCCTTGTAGGAAACAACAGCAGACCAACATCCTGCTTACACATAGACACCTACAACACAAATGGAATACATTATGGAGACCACAATCACTCAGTGTTAATAAGAGTTATAATGCATCATGGCTGGAAAACTACACATCCTGACATGTAAGCATTAAACTTTAATGCTGAAAACATGTTACACATCATTACATCAGTACACCATAGTACAGTCACCCCGTGCATTAGAACCATATTAGCCTGTCCCTGCATCAATGTTATGGATGACAGGGATGTCGCACAGGTATCATTATATGCACAGGGTGTGTTGTCAGTTTGCCAGAGACCTATGCTGAGCCATTTGTTTGACATCATGTGTGTGTGTTAGGGGGTTTTATTATTAACTGGGCTGTGCAGATGTGGTGTGTGTAGGTATGGGGTTGCCCAGCTGTGTTGGTGATGTGTGTGTGTGTGTATGCATGCACACAGTTCTGCCCTGTGGCTGCCTATACAGGGGGTTGTTGGACAGCTGCAGACTGTACCTGGCAGAATGTGCAGTTCACCGTCTCTGGCCATGGACACGAGAACTGTGCCTGCCAGAGCTTCCACGGGCACTATCAGGTACAAGCCAAGATATGGTACTCTCCCCTGATGATGACACATGACTGGCCAGGGCCACATGCACATGGCCTGCTATGTTGTGGTATGGACAGTGCACTCCCTGCAGTGCTGGTGCTGGTACTGCCACTACAGGAATGGCTCTGACTTGTTGCACAACCAAGTTGACCTCCACCTGTTAGTGTTGCTGACCAATGTCCATGTGGCCATCGCACTACTCCCACCATATGCTCAAGCATAGACATTCCACAGTTGAGGATTCTCACCATCTCACCCAACCATCTATCCAGGACCTCTGCAAAATAATAGTGGGAACCTGCAAGATCATGGATGTTGTCAATAATAGCAGAATGAGTAGGCCTCTGGAGCCTCAGACCCTGTCTGGTATAATGTTCCATACATGCCTGTGCCTCCATGATGGCCTGAAATATGCATCTGGTGACACCAGCTGTGGCACTTCTGCCTGGGGCATGATGACCAGCAGCCCTCCTACGAGCACCCCTGTACATCGGCCTGTGTGGTACCTCACCGGGCATCAGGCTATGGCTGCTGTGTCCAGACACACTTGCCATAGTCACCACACTGTCCTGTTCCATGCCACCACCCACCAACTGTCCCCCATCTATGGCCCAAGTGATGGGGTATGTATATGCAATGTGACTGTGTGCGGGGATTGGGTGGATGACAGTCAGATGTCAAACGCTTGCACAGCTTCAGCCCCTGACAACCCTGCCTGTGCTTCATTACACCTATCATCATTGTCAGAGTCTGTATGGACACTAACATCAGTTTGCCTGCAGAAGGGACCCTGACTCACCTCGCCACCTGTGAGGGGAAAACAAGAGATGCACTTTAAGACCTGTACACCATTGCTTAACTGTATATATACACACACACACACACACACACAAACACACACACACACACACACATGCACACTCACACTTACAGGTGAGGTTGCACAAAGATATTATACATAGACCTCTCCTTACCCATCTGTCAGCATGCATGACATATGGTATTCAACAGCATGCACTGCAGCTATAGTCAACCCCTGTTACCAACATTATACATCTCTGTGATGCATGAGTTGTGTTAGTAGATGATGCCCCTTCCCCTGGAACACACTGCACCCATGTACACAGTATTGCTGTGAACCTGTTCAGCACCCTGGCATGTACTATGCACCATACCTCACAGGTGTACACACCATTGCTGAATGTGTAAATGTGTGTCAGTTATGTTTTCTCTGCTGCTCACAGCCCCTATGTGTTTGTCCAACACATACCTGGGATGATATGTGGACAGATGTCAATAGTGAATGCCTGATGTCTGATTTGCAGATCTCATCATCAGCGGAGCATGCATGACCAATAAAATACAATTACACTGACAACCTTCAAACCTTACTGTGGCTATGAGGAGTGTAGACACCTTTATTGCAATGGCACCCTCTTTTCTGATATGCCATGGGGCCACAGTACTGCATATGTTAGCATTACATGAATGACCTGTGCAATTGAATGCAGTATCAAACAAATCTGTTAGTTGTGCAGATGCTGATTGAGATGCATACAATATGTGGGTGCATGTGTGTGCTCACCCTTTACATGATGGTTTGTTGCACCAACTGTTAAGTGTACTACAGCAGTCACTATTCCTGGAAGGGCTATACTAGCATGGACCATCCGCACTTGCCAGTATTTGGTCACTCTGCCCTACAAATGTCCCCCAAGTCTGCAAGATTGCAAGGTCAACTCATGTGCACAGCCCTTGGAGGTCACACAGTGCCTTCACTATTGCTGTGGAGTCAGGGTTATGTCTGACACAATTCATGACGTTGACTGTGTGCAGATACAGCCATTCTTACCGAGCTTTGGATGTCTGCTTCAGTTCACTGTTGTGTTTCAGGATGACAAACCTCCCCATCCTCAGCCCTTTTGCAGATGCTTGACAACTATGGGCTGCACATGAGTGTCAGTTTGCAGTGTCCCAAATTCAGAACACCATGTGTACCAGCCTAGTCCCTGCTAATGAATGGCAAACATACAGGTGTATACTGGCACCAGCAAGGTACAGATGGGGATGTTGGGCCTGAGGTGGAGTGAGGTATTGCTTATGCAGCACATGTATCTTAATTGATACTGTCTATAGGTTTCAAACTTGGTCTTGGTACACCATTACACATTGCAACACATGTCTTTGGGGGACTTTTGATGTTATGCATATGCTACCTGCAGACAGCCCTGGCTGATGTTTCCTGTGGAACAACTGTCCCATCTGATTACCCTAACCCATAGGCCACACCTATGCAGAGTCCAGGCAATTGTCAACACAGGTACTACACAGCCAGCACTTGCTGGACATTCCTGCAACTCCCTCAGTGTTGTGGCATGTTTCTAGGCAACCTCCATGACTAGTTTGCAACATGTGTTGTCATCTGTCTAGGATGGCCATCTGTTTATTTTCTACATTAATGTTGTCTTATACTTACTCGTCATGTACATGACTGTTCCCACTGTTTGCCTTGGTATATGCAATGGTGAGGTAAGGCTACATGTCCCACTCCTGCCTGCTACCTTTTGGGTATGGGATCCATTCCATGGCTTGTAAGATGTCTGAAAGCCATGGCTGCCTCTGTTGCAGGTGAGTGGGCAAATGTGATGAACATACATCTTGGACAGCAGACCATTTCTTGGTGTGATATTGAGGACCTGTACTTCCTGGAAGGTGCATACTCATAAAGAGTGAATGCTGTCAGTATCTCAAAAGCTGCTACCACAATATGTTATTTGGAGTGTGTGCACACATATGCTTCCAGTGTTTGTTAAAGTATGTATTCCCCATATTTGGTGTCCTAACATAGGATTCTATATTACACATTCATTGCTCATGTTAGGACAAAATTACAGGTTGTAAGGGTGTGGAATGTGGTATTGTGATATGCCGTTGTGTAGATCTTTAACAGTTGCCATTATAATAGTGGTATATACATTGTTGTAGCAGTGTATAAGGGTGATATTTCAGACATGTTCCTACCGTAGGTCATTTGTTCCACCATTATGTTCATCTCTGTGCACACATCTTGCAATGACAGATTGTTAGTTATATTGCAGGACTCTTAAATACCCTTTAGATATGCCACCATGGTGACCACTGTGATGCAGTGCAGTTAACAGCAACAATAAGTGAACATGTACAGCATGCATTATGAGTAGGTGTGTTAAATGTGTGCATGGCAAATACCATGGCCATAACATGGCCGGTGTATTGGCAAACCTGAACAAACAACACCATATTCACCAGCTACAGTATAACAGAGGGGCCTACATAGTTGTGTGAGAGATGTGATGTCAGTAGCCACACCTGTGGCATTGGTACAGGGTGGGAGCAGCATTTCAGTACATCAACAGTACAAACCCACAATACTACAGATTATGGACATCTGTTCATTACTACAATGCAGCAACAGACTATATATATATATTTTATCTCACATATGCATGATTAAACTCTACGTATGTAGATGGATAAGTAACAGTGGTCTACTGATGTTTCCTGTGGCCTTACCTGCATGCTCCTCATCCATAGTGTGGGTAGCTCCCACCTCCACAATGCTATCCACTGGGTCTTGTCTTTGCTGGCAGGCAGGTGCCACGAGGCTGGCAAGAAGCTCCTCAGCATGTGTTGGGGGGCTGGATGGCATTACCCTGCCATGGCTAGCTGGTCCCGCCTAACTGCTGCAGCACTCTGACGGGCGTAGCGGAAGAGGTCAGTGCACCAGTTGGACTTGCTCATAACTGCAGTTATGCAGGCCATCATTTACCCTGTGGATGAGCTCGTTCCACAGGGCGGTCCTCTCCTGCAGATCATGGGCTGTATGGCCAAAGAGGGTGTGGTGGTACTGCACCAGGTAGTTGATTATGACATCATTTTCCTGGGGGAATAAACTGGCAAATGCTCTCTAGACATGGTGCCTGAAAGACATAAAGAGGAACAAAGGTCTGAGGACCTCATACTGCAAGAATATAATAGTTGTTAATTGACTTCTCATTCTCCGCCCCCCACCATATCTGCAACAATAATCTGAACACACAACTCAACAGGTATGTTTACAGCAAACCTACTGCTGGACATATATCGTATTGTGCGACAAATAGTGCAATGTGTTTCTAGTCGTGTTCCATGTTGAAACACTATCATTGGTGGCCTGTTGCTAATAATGTCACCTGCATGCCATTGTAAGGGCCACTATGGTTCCATATATGTATGTGTTCCGTTTGCTAAGTGACTGCTCCAAATCTATTGTTTTGTGTTAATGGTGATATCTATGCATGCTGTTAGAAGTAATCTTGGATTGTGTGGACTATTACTACCCACATATGTTCTATAACTGTGACACAATAGCATTTTTGGGAAGCCTGTTCCCAGCAGAACCACCTCTCCCATCTCATCTGGCCATGTTATCAGGCCACAGCACATCTGGGACCAACCCCAGGACCTAATCATCTGCTGGTCCTGCACTACCTTCAGGTGGAACCACCTCAGAGGATGGTGTTCGTCCCCCCCGGGAGCACACACAGACAGGATCCTGTCATATAAAGTCAGGTCCGGGGTCTGGTGCATATGGAGCTCCACAGAGACTTAGGGGATTTGCTACACCACTTTGAGGCCCTCGGTGCACCATTACAGGGTCCGCATGCTCCTTTTGCTTAGCCCCCAGCTCAGACACCTTCAAGGCCATGAAGGTGCATTTGTGACTGCCCATGGGTGGGGACCTTGGTCCCACTGTTTCCATTTGGGGGCTCATGGGCTTCCACTTTCCAAACACCACTCCCCATCCAAGGTGTTTACCCACCACATGCGTCATATACTGCCCCTGTATGCTGTCTTGTCTGTCTTCCAACCCAACCTACCTCCCCAAATATACCTACTATCCTTCCCCAACATGCAAATCTCACCTTCACAAACAAGGGCAATGTGTTTCCAACATGGATTTCACACCAGACATAACTGTCCATTTCGCACCCACTTACTACTGTGTATATATACATATATATATATATATATATATATATATATATATATATATATATATATATGTGTGTGTATGTGAATATATATATATATATATATGTGTGTGTATAAATATGTGTGATGTTTTCTCAAACATATCATGCAGCACTGTCATTCAACAGTAGGGGAAATGTGTATATATATATATATATATATATATATATATATATATATATATATATATATATGTGTGTGTGTTTGTGTGTGTGTGTGTGTGTCTGTATATCTGTAGACATACATGTGTGTGTGTGTGGGTGTGTGTGTGTGTGTGTGTGTGTGTGTGTGTGTGTGTGTGTGTGTGTGTGTGTGTATATATAAATATATATATATGTGTGTATATATATATATATATATATATATATATATATATATATATATAGAGAGAGAGAGAGAGAGAGAGTGCATTCAAACATCAGGTTCACACTCTGTAACTCTCCTTCCTCCACAGCTGCACTGTTCTGCCTTGCTACAAAACAGAAGGGTGTCACATGTGGGCACAGCCTAACATTAGGGGGTATATATATATATATATATATATAGGGATATATATATATATATATATATATATATATATATATATATATATATATATAGGGACGTATTGCAGGTAAGCCTATTACAAACCTATGATGTTTGTGCATGATACATTTCACGCTAACATAACTGTCCTGCAGGTGGTGGGGTCTGAAACTCATGTGTCTATCATAACTTTATTACTTCCACCACCAGCTATTTGCCACACTAATATACATGTCTTGAGGTACAGAATACACATTATGGTGGCTTACATCTTGTCATTCAGTGCTGATCTGCACAGTTGACAGGTATGGCCCACTGCCCGTAGGGCCAGATGCTATGTCCATAGCAGTTGTTCAGCAGGACATCATTACAAGTCTTGATGGCACATATAAATCTTTCCACATCTATCCCATTATTACAGACCAAGCACTACATTCAATTACATGCATATGTGTTTCACATACCTGTTGTAGTATTGTCCTCTCTTCTAGGTACACTTTATGTTTCCGTTGTTATATATACTTTTGGTTTGGTTTGGTTTGTAGTTTTAATTTTCTCTCTCTCTCTCTCTCTCTCTCTCTCTCTCTCTCTCTGTCTCTCTCTGTCTCTCTCTCTTTCTTTCTCTCTCTCTCTCTCCACTACAGGGATTGAGCTGTTTTGAATAGGTTGCAGCATGGGATTTTGTAGGTGATGCTAATGATCAGGTGATGGCCTTTGCACCAGTGTTCACCACTTGCTAATTGCATGCAGCCAGCTGTGTAATACTTCCAATTACCACTGTCATGGCAACCCACTACTATAAATTATTACATCACGTGGGTGTTGTCCCTTTACCTTTCCTGTATGGAAGACATCCTTCATGTGTGTGGGCAGCAGTGCTACAGCTAGCAGGTAGTAATACCTCTTGCAACAGGACTTGCAGACATGGGCCAACTACATATTTGTATAAGGTTCCAGACCTACATACAGTGTGAGTATTGTTGATATATACATTGAATACTGCTAGTTTTACAGGACTTGTGTGTACATTTTAGTTTTGCATGGAATGCAGTCTTTCTGCATAGCTCTCAACTGTGGGCCTATCCAAATAATGGCCTGAGGATTGGCTGTTATGTTTTGTCTGTTCACCACACAGGTCTTGTCTCTGATATATAAGTGGCATTCTCTCTGTTGAGTGGTATCAATACATGGCTAAATACATTTGTGTTTCTGACTTCATATTCCTGAGTAAGGGTATGTTGCAACCAATCCTGTAACACCAGCGACTCTCACAGTGTATGACAGCAATATTGTAGATATGGCCCTGTGTTCCAGCCTCTGTCCTCCACCTATATACCAGGCTTTGTCCATATGTTATGCAGTAAGAGGTTGTTAAGTTGTGGTCTATCATTATTTAGTGCTGGCATTCCTGCTATCATTCCAGTGATGTTGTGGACTCCCACAAAAATTGTGGGGTAGGGTCCATATATATGAGGGGTACAGCTGGACAAAACATGTGTGACATTGTACAGTCCAGAGGTCAGTGTATGTAACACTGTTATATGCATTTGTAAGTCATTTTATGAGGGAGGGGTATGCACCATTTTTAACCTAGGCTGTTACATGTGAGGGATATCATTAGTGAGACACATGAAGGTATATGGCTGTACATTTTCACACATTTCACCATGGGAACAGTGGTGGGCTATTGCTTACTGTCTTTCAGATAGTTCTGTTTCTCAGTGTGATAGTGATGTTTTAAGCATTGTTATGTAACAGATACATTTTAATTGTGACAACTTAATTCTTTTCCCCCTAGGGGTTGAGTACAGGGTGTAATTGCAAGCTGCTGAACTATATCTGTAATTAATTAGTGTTGATTGATTCTTATATTTCAGGCAAGTGTTTTTTACTGTTGTACTACTTGAAGGCCTCGGCCTGGACAGCAACATATGTTATGCTTTCAGATTACTGTATCAAATGTTTTGTTTGAAAGTTGCATTACTCAGTTATTATGTATTTCAAATACCTAACTGCTATATGAAATGGCATATACAACTGAAATAGTACACAAATAAACATTTCAATGTATGCAAATGTGTGTGTGGCGTCATATCCTTTGACTTGTCTGTGGGCATATGTTTCATGCAATAATTGTCTTTTGTATGAAAGAATCAAACATTGGCCATTTTAAAAGGTGGCAACTGTAGGATTACTGGCTGTTCGATATGCTGTGCACCTTCTAAATATATATCTTCTTATACATATCTATAAGTAGTAATATATGTATATGTGTATGCATGTGTATATACATATATATGTATATATATATATATATATATATATATATATATATATATATATATATGTGTGTGTGTGTGTGTGTGTGAGTGTGTGTGTGTGTGTGTGTGTGTGTGTGTGTGTGTGTGTGTGTGTGTGTGTGTGTGTGTATGTATCATTGGAATGTTTACAGCTTCCACATTGTACATTCCCTATAGTACACAGACTGTTCTGCATGATATGTTATTGATATCATCCCGACATTGTACAGCTGAGATGGATTACTGTTAACTTGTTGTGGCTATGTTGTGTAGGGTCCTGGGTATGAGACTTGCAAGTGTTGGTCATTGTGTTGCAAGGCAGATCTGTTCAGCTGTGGAAGAGGGGATGATGTGAATAATTACAGAGCTACTTATTTTGAGCCTCTTCATTTAACAGTGCCTTTGGTGATATATTTATTTTTGTGTTTATATATATATATATATATATATATATATATATATGTATATATATATATATATATGTATATATATATATATATATATATATATGTATATATATGTATATATATACATATATACATATATATACATATATACATATATATATATATATATATATATATATATATATATATATATGTATATACACACACACATACATACATACATACATCTACATATATAAATAAATTTCCCCTACTGTTGAATGACTCTGCTGGCTGATATGTTTGAGAAAACATCAGATGTGTTTATATCTGAAATGGCTGAGTGGTAAATCACTTTGATTATAGTTGCAGGGATCTGGGTTTGAGATTTGGAAGGGGTGCTTATTTTGTTTCTGGGTAGAACAAGGACTGTTGGAGACAGAGTGATTAAGACACTTTAAATCAGTTGTAAGCAGGTTTGTTTGGAGCTAAGTGACACGTAAGTGAGCTTAGCTTTGCTTATGGCCATTTAAACCCATGATTATTTCAAATAAAGAAAAGAAAAAGGAAAATAGGAAAGTGGTGAAATTCGGGCAAGCAGGTGGGACAAGCAAGAGGAGAAACAAGTAGGGATGTGCAGGATGAGTGTGGGAAAGGACCATAGCTCTGCATTTTTTTGGCAGCAAGAGCTGCTTTCAATGTGGGCAGTTTAGAATTTGGAGCCTCACACCCACATGGGCATCATACAATACGGATGATTGGCAGGGTTAGATTGTGTGATGGGTACATGTCTCTGGGCGAAATGCAGAGCTATGTATGGGACGTGATTTTTTTGTGGGACATATGCCCCCTTTTTTTTAAGGTGAGAGTGGGATGTTAAGGAAGGATTATTGATAAGTGTGGTGAGGGATGTTTGGGTAGGAGATGCTGCATTTGCAGACAGACAAGACAGCAGTCAGGGGTGGTTTATGACACATAGGGGTAAACACCTTGACAGGGAGGGTGGTTGGGAATCCAAGTCTCATGAGCCCCCAGATGGTAGTAGTGGCACTGATGTCCCCACCCGATGGCAGTCACCACTACTCCTTCACAGGCCCAAAGGTGGCTGTGCTGGTGGCTGGGCTGGAGGGGCCACCTTCCTCTCTAGCTGTGTCATCCTGCCCTCCACCTGGCACAGGCAGTCATCCAGCTCCATCTGGAGGACATTGTGCACCATGCCACAGACCTTGTCCCGGGTGACAACATCCTCACCATGCCCACTTGCAGGGGGTCGAGCCTCATCCCCTGCAGCAGTTCCACCTGAGGGTGGTGCAGGACCATCAGATGATGGAGGTCTGGGTTGGGTCCCAGACATGCTGGGACCTGGTGCCTCAGCCAGGTGGGGTGGGAGAGGTGGATCCACTGGGATCTGCTTTCCCATATGTGCTATGGTGTGGAAATTAACAATGAATATTGGTTAGTCATGCACAACACATTGCAACATTAGTCAAAATAGCATGCATGGATATTCCCATTTACCCATAACAGTGCAATTATAACAGTGCCATAGCAAACAGAACCCATGCATACATGGAATGACATTCAGGGTTGCAACAGCTTGCCAGTTAGTGTTATGTCAGGCAGGCAATAATATGATTATTCAACAGGGAATATTAGTATGCACACAGTTTAAACAATGATAAACCAAATGGAACAAAGGTCCCAACAGTAGAGGTTTGTTTAGGAACATACCCATGTTGGTTTCAGTATGATGGTTGGATCAGTTGAATGTTGGGGAAGGGAACAGATTCAATTGACAGCTGCTATCAGGTATATTTGTCATTACACTACTATTCACAAGTCTACATTCTGACCACACTTGCAGTCTACCTGGGCCATGGGGCTGCTACAGCACATCAACATCTGTAGATATCAACAAAGCAATTGTACCCTTATTTTAGTTGTACACATCATACCTGTTTCTATACCAATTTCTTTACCTGTGGGCCTGTGCAGATGAACTGTGTGCACATTACATTGCTGTTTCTACACATATTTCATATTCACATATTAGTTGCAGGCCCTGGAGTGGATGTTGTGCCTTTCACATACATTTACTGTGACATTCTCTGTGTGCAGGTTTCTTGGCAACTGGGGAAACTATCTGTGAGAGCGTGACACTTGCTGGGCTTGACTGGGCCAGACTGCAGAGTGTGGATGTCTAGCTTACATCTATTTGTAGGAATGGGGCTGATCAACACAGCAATTATACACCTTTCATAGTTATACACATCATGCTAGTATTTCTATTCAGATTTCTTTACCTGTGTGCCCTGTATGGAAAATGTGTGTGTTGCAGTATTTTATTTTTTCTATTCATATTGCAGTTTATAACTGTAGAACCAGACTGAGATGTTAGTGGCAGTCCCTGGATTCGAACCGTGGTGTGTGTGCAAAATTGAACTACAGGGCTAGTTCTTATTAGACTGAGCTACTGGGGAGGTGTTGTGTGTTGCTTGTGACATTTCTATCTAGTGGATATTTTTGTGCACAGTACTTTTATTATGACATGTTGCATTATTTGTTTCCCATTTTAGGTACAAATTATGCATACACAACAGACACTGGTGTCACTGTTTGTGAAACATGTGCACATTAGCTGGATTGCACATTTTACTATTTTACAACTACATACTGCAATTTAGATTCCTAAGTATACAGTGTAGCTTTTACGTCTGCACCTGTTAGCTTTATATATTTCTCAATACATTTACAGCTACATACAGCTGAAATTGAAAGGTTAACACAGAACTATGCTGACAGACAAACAAGTAAAACACATTCTGATGGAAATATGAACTGTTGCTTTTTCAGTTATTTGACATTTATTTTATTTTATTTATTTATTTTATTTTACATTTGTTGACATGTCCATTCTAAAGCATGCAGACAAGCAGTCCTAAATCAGTTCACCTCAGTTAACGCATTCTGCAAGACATACAAATTTCTATTTTTCAGGTACAAGTGAGATGAAATACACCAGTGTTTGGGATCACCTTTATTAGTTTTGACATACATATCTGTGTACAACTCAGAAATCCACAATTACTATTCCTGCATGATCTGCACAGGGGAATGCTTTTCATTTCTGTTACAGTAGCCCTGACATGGCACTTTCTTGGCAGGTTCACTCAGACCCACTCATACATATTCCAGTATTCCTCTCCTGCATATTGTACCTTGTTTGCTACTGATATCTGTATTATACAACAGCTGGGAATACTCCATTGCAACACTGGCAGCCTGGCTCAGGCATATATTCCTGACTTTTACAGCACAATTATATATACAGGTGGTACTACCATTACTATAATTTTGATTTCCCTGTTCGATTCTCAGTTAGAGCGTCTTCTGTGTGGCGACATGCATGAATGGGCGTTCCTTGGTTGAAGGTTGTGCATTAGGCCCGGCAAGCCAGCACGTAAAACTCTACTGCCAATCATTAGCGGACTGGAGTTCCGCTGTGGTGACCCCTAACCGGGGAAAGCCGAAAGACATAAACAAACTGCTAATAGTAGGGGGTATTCTGTACTCACCATACTGCCAATGCAGCTGGGCCAGTCACTGGGCATGAGCCTCAACATTCTGGGTCCTCTCTGCAGCAGCTGTATGTGGAGACATCACACATTAATCACACCTGCACAGTCACAAGTTGAACTTTTTCCATACTTAAAGATACATAACACTGTATACTTACAGACAGGTGGGACATCCTGCACTCAGGCTTCTTGGATCCACTGGTCCAAGAGTGCACCCCTCCTCTGCTTCAGGTTGCTATGGTGGTGATGTATCTGCTCACCAGTCTGAGGTATGCCAGTGGCACTGGTGAGATCACGTGCAAGCTTGTCCCAGGCCTCTGCTTTGTACTGTGAGTCCTGGTACTGGCCCTGCAGCAGCCTGCTGTCATGGTTTTTAACTAGGAGTCCAAACATGACTCTGGACTCTTTGATGCCCCAACATTGTGCTCAGAAGCGAACACCTTCACCAACACCAGACATTTTGGTCCTGCTGTGAACAATCCCAAATGGTTATGGCTGTATTCCTACCTGTGCGGTTTAAATAGGGCAGTTTTCCCATACTTTTTCTTGATTGGCCGGTTTTAATATGCTGAACTATGCTTAGCTCTGCCCAAATACGCATAGCAATGCTTACTGCAGCTAAGCAGAGCTGAAAGCAGGTAAGCATGCTTACACTAGCAAAGCATTACTTAAATCTATTATTTTTTACATTTATATTTTACATATTCCCACCCCTACTGTGCTATACGTGAGTCATATGATTGACATCTATCATTCAAATTTCTTAAAAGTGTATTAAATAATTTGGCAGAGGAGGGATTTGAACCAATAATGTTATACAAGCTATACCATGGCAGTACTACTATGCTACAGCAGCTTGATGACGTTTTCTATTACAGTAGCACTTGCCTATTATTTTCAGGATTTCAGCCAGGCTAAATATAGCATCGTGCAAACAAGCTGCGCACCGCTTAAAGTTTGGATTTATTTGATGAAAAAAAAAACTTACATTTTTTTTAGTTTCCATTGCTTTCCTCTTGCCCTACTGCTTCTATGCATGTAGGGCAAGAGTGCATACATTTGGGGTGTACACTTGAAAGCTGCTGCCTTCTTGGTGTTTGTGTATTTTTTTTTCAGTGTCTGTGGACACCGAAATGTTAGCTACTTACATTTCAGTGTTTGTGGACACTTGTTTACTATATAATATTAGAGTCAGGCTCTAATATTATATAAATTGACACTCATCTGTCATAAAGTGCCATACGACACTTTCTGAGTGAAGGGGCTGTGTTAAATGTGCAGGAACTGCTGACACACGCCCCCTGCACTCACTCCTGGTTCGTGTCCATTTAGATTAGATAGCAGCGCACCTTCATGCATATGCAAGGTGCACTGCTATTCTAAACAGACATGAACCACTCCGTGCAAGAATAGCCTTATTCTTGCACTGAGCTTCGTGAATCCTGGGGTAAGTTTCATAAGGCGTTTTGTAGTTTGAGAAAACCAGAGGGCAGGTTTGACCCTAACACTCTTTTCTGAGTGGAGCAAGTTCATTTACAATGTTTAAAAAAGTAGCATTAAAAAAGTTTTTGAATCATCTTTTGGAATGTATTTTAGAGCATTCCAGTTATGTAGTTTTTGATAGAAGCTAAAGAAACCTTTCTTGAAATGTGGGAGATTACATGCTATGCTGAAATGTGACTGGTTTTGAATATTAGTTTGCTTTCTTATTTTTTTTTTTTAATTTCTCAACATATTTTGGGTTTCCAATACCATGATAGGAATGGACCCCATTTCTAAGTCAAAATATGATTAAAGCTCATGAAATTAGTATTGTTTCACTCTTTGATATCAGCCAAAAGTGCTCTTCGCAGCACCCACAATGTGCTCAGTAATGACTCCTTCTGTAAGTCATGCAGGATTACATGTATTGGTAACATATCTAAATATGATTGTAAATTCTTTTTTATAAGACCCGTTGCTCCTACTACTATTGGAACTGTCTGGGTATCTTTCTTCTCATTGCTTTTGTATTTGCCTGCAAATCTTGGTATTTTATAACTTTGTGTCTCTCTGTACACAAGACACTGTAGTCACCGGGTGTAACGGTTTCAGATATCAATGCTACTTTTGTCTTCTTATTCTTGTTTTTTTTTTTTTTTTTTTTTTTTTATTATTATGTAGGTAGGGGAATCGTCACTTTGAGTATCTGGAAAAGTACCTGAGGTAAAGATTTTATGAGGCACAGAGGTACGAATCCAGTCAAGTAATGTTCTCTTAGTGTTGTTTTTATTGTTAACAGGAGGTGGGAGTGGTGATTTGCTGTGAGAGATCGAAGAGAATTGTTGACTAGTTAGGTGAGTCAGAGGAGAGAGAGAGAGAGAGAGAGAGAGAGAGAATCAGTATTAAAACCACCTAATATGTATTTTTCTTGGGAGATGTTGGATGAGATCCAGCAACAGAAATCTTCTGCAATAGAAAGATTGTTACTAGGTGACAAATAAGCACTCATGCTACATAATGTCTTGTTTCTGTTCAATTTGAGGGTAGATATGGGAATTCTGCTTTACCAAATTGTGGAGGATTTAATGGTGAAGGTGTAAGCTGCTGAGAAGTTTTGCATAGTATTGCAACTCCAAAAGCTCATTATTTTGTCTGTCTGTTCTTAGTATATTATAGTTTGGGGGTAGAATTTCATTATCTTTTGTTTCTGTTTTCAGGCAGGTTTCAGTTAGTACTAATATATCTGTGGTATTTTACTGTAGATGCTTCTAATATTTATATGTGTGATGTTAAGGGAAGAACAAGTAACGTTATGTTGTATTGGAGGATGTGGTTTGTAGGGGTTTTGGAGTTAAAATTTCACAGGGATGTACATGATGTCACCACTGAGTTTTAGTTAGGGTGAGATATGTTGGTTGTAGGATAAGCATTTAATGTTAATTTTAATTTTAGCTCATGATTTATGGAGTTGTGTAAGTGTAGGTTGTATTTGAAAAAGTCTGTGGTACTGAGAGTGTATAAGGTGGGTGTTACCTTGGGTGAATTAAGCATTGAGTATGCTGCTACATGTTGGAAAGTACAACTAGGATGATGGTGATGGGTGGTGTGGAATTGGGAGAGTATAAGGTAGGTGTTATCTTGGGTGAATTAAGTGTTGCGTGTGCTGTAGCATGTTGAAAAGTGCAACTAGGGTGATGGTGATGGGTTGTGTGGAAGTGTGAAGGTAAAGGTGTTAACTGGGTGAGTAGCAGGAGAAGTGAGAGAATCAGCACAGAGATTGGTATCATATTGGCTAATTGTAGGATGATACTTTGACAATTTTATGGGTAGAGGAGAGGGTAGAAAAGGAGGGGTGATGTGTTTTATTGGGAAATAATATGATGAAGTGTTGGTAAGTAAGCAGGCAGGGAATATGTTGTGGCACACAAGGCAGAAGGGAGAGCTGGTTAGTGGAAGGAGTATTGAACAAAATACGGGAGGGACTGCAAATAATGTGTGCAGGTGTTATAGACTGGGACTGGTTAAGCACTGAGGTGGGTCGAGATAGGGATGTTTAAATTTAAAGTAAGTGGGTTGGATAGGAATAGGGAGTAGGGTAGGGGAGCAGAGCGAGCATAAGCAGAGCAAGGTTGAACTGAGCAGGTTCCATTTGCTCAGAATGTTGAGGGACACAAAACAGTCAGAGAACTGGGCTAAAAGAAGTTAAATGTGTGTAACTGTTACTGTTTCTGCTTTACTATATAAAGCAAATTATATCAAGCAGGGAATTTATAAGAATGTTTGCACATTTGTTATTTGGTGCACGGGTAGCCAGAAGAGTTAGGATGTAAAAATAAGTAGAGAAAAATAAATAAGAGAAGTAAGATTAGGGTGGTTTGACAAAATCTACTGCTTATATGGCAACTGTTAAACAAATAAAAAAGTGAAATTAGATAAAAAAAAAACTAAAACAAAATAAAAATGTTAGCTAATTGCCTCATTTAAAAAAAAAATAAAAGCTTGGAGAGACAATAGAATTACCTAATGCGGGTCTATGAAAGACTGTTATTAAAAGTAAACTAAGTATTGATATATGGGGGGGGGAGTTGCATAAATTACCTGAATATGTAAGAGGTGTATATTAAAAGCTGGCTATAAAGAGATCTATTAGGCTACTAAAATTTGGGTAATGCATTTTTAATGTCTAACATGTTAGACTATAGTATGTAATATACAAAGCTACTGACTACTTCCCTGATACAGTGTGCATGCCTTATAAAAATACTACAGCAAAGATTTGACTCTTCAAAGTGAAGAAATATGAATAAGTGCATATCAAAACACCTATTTATGGATGAGGTATATCCACAGCAGGGTAGTAGATAGGCTGTCCTTGACTTTGTCTTTAATAGGCTACTACTGAGGTCAGATGCTTGATACTGGATATAGCATGCAAAACTAGGTGGCAACCATGGTTGGGTGGGATACTGATTCCAGCTAACTGAGGAGCGAGTGTACTGGTCAAAGTAAGGCAGGCACACTGCTCCTAGAGGAGTCCATGGGAGAACCTATGTATTCTGTGAGTCATAATGGAGCAGATCTCCAATTCAGTTCAATTGCTGCAACCTCTAGCTGTCATTTTTAAAGGCTCACTGTATCTAGTTCAGGATCAGAGAGACCCAGAGACTATCATAAAGTAAACTGTGTTACAGTTGGTGAATGACATATAAATTGCAGTATTTTATTGCTAAGACTAAAATCAGTTCAATACCAGTTAAGCAATTAAATTATGGAAACTTTAGCTAAATGACATGAATTATCTAGATGCAGTTCTATATGAATGATAATATTTGAAGTGACTATCTAGAGAGTCAGTTGTACTTCTAGATGAAATTTGTCCTCTTGGTACCTGCCCACTATGTTCACATTGCTGACCTGCCTTATTTCATCTTCTGTTTTACTGCTGTCACCTCTATCTGTTCTGTCCTGTGAGTGTCATATTATTTATTGTGTCCTTTAAACAGGAGTGATGTCCAACTGTAGTCCCCTTACTTCTCACACCTGAAGTTGGCCCTATCTTCATTCCTGAAATTCTAATTCCCAATCACATGACCATTTTAAGCCTTCAAACCTGCTATTCTTTTATGATTCTTTCCACTGACCATAAGCCTATAGCAATCACCTGACAAAATAGCATTACTTAAAGTGAAATGATATTCAGTGGGACTGTGCCATGCATAGTACCTATACCTATCTAGTGACTCTGGTCAGTAACATGCATAATGATAAAACAATGTTAATTTCAAAAAAATCACTCACTAACCTTGAGAAATGCAAGGAACCAGCACAGGATAAGCATCATACCTATCATTACAACATGACCTATATAAGACAATGGATGTTTCTTATACTTTATAATCCTAATATCGCAACAAAAACAGTGCTAGGGAAATAGATATACTATGTTTGAAAATCAAGAAATTATACATTATGATGCTATTACTCATTACTGGAAACAAAGATCAGTCCTTGTTCAGACAATGGAACTCTCCTCTGCATGACACTCAATATGTACTATAACATTCATCACAAATCATATATCTCAGACTGAAATTTTGACTAAAGAATGTAAAACATGCATAACAAACTTGAAGAACTTCATGCCCAGATTTAGGACATATTTCAGACATACTGATAATGTCAGAAAGATGTGAGGATCCAGATCTTAACATCATGCGTTTTTTAAGTAGTTCAAAGAGTATCAATCCATTAAAGAGTAAGAAGAGGTGTTCTGCCAGTGTAAAATCATCTCCACAGAACACATTACCCATTTTAACAAATCAGTAGAGATGAAACTGGCTGCAAGTAGTACTGTCTAACAAGTATATTAAAATTATGTTATCTTCTATTTATCTCCCTCAACCATTCTCAGTGGTAACTTTAATAAGCTACTGGATGACCTTGACCTCCAACCACAGATTACAAATCAAGAAAATACGTTGGTGCTAACATAAATTAAAATTACCTTTTCATGATTCTTTTAACAGAGAAACCATTAGCATTGCTATAGACCTATCAGCTATCCTTCTCATCACAAACCATACCACAGCTGACCATAACTCAGGTAGACATTATGTATTAGACCTGTCAAACATCAGATAGTCTACTAAAATTCATAGAATTACAGATCTTCCACACAACATAAATGATTTGTCATCAATGTCATTCTATTGTTCTTGCAATAGAATGAAAATTCTTTCTGAGACATTCTCCTTACAACTAAAAACAGCAAATGGGGAGTTAAAGACAATGTATGAAAATGCAAACCACATACTTAACACAAATTCTACAATTCATTTCCACAGAGCATGCCTATATGATTCTCACAGATATTTTAATTCATTCTCATGCTAAGTACCATGAAATGAATACAAGACAGAGAAGCATGGATGATGCCATATTCCTCTCATCTGCTCAGAATGAGAAAGAGATCATGGCCATTAGATAAAATGAAGAGTCCAGCCCTAGCTGTAAGAAAGAACGTTAAGAATGTATCATACTTCATAATGGTAACTATTTTAGAGAAAGACAAGAAGAATGACTTGAAAACCTTATTAATTTCTTTAGGATAGTAAATAACAATTGATAGATATACAAGTAAAAGTAAAATTGCATTCCCCATTTTTAAGTGTTTAATGACTGTAGGTTTGAGCTTTCTCAATTCATAACATAAGCTACACAACTTAGATTCATTACGTGAACTCCCACTCCACCTGGAGTATTATAGTAACATGCCGTCTATGCAAAAAGAAACTTTAAGCTAAACAGCAGTATCCAGATCAAACTAGCTTTAACTTTTATTTGTTCCTTAGCTGAAATGCAAGCTATCACATACTCAACTTCCTTTTTTTCACAGAGCTGGTATATAACAACGTAACTTTAAAACTGCAGGCAGTTACGTTACCTTCCATTCAAGAAACAAGGACTCATCTCTATTGGAACTGTAACTGACTAGAACTTATTTTCTACAGATGTTATTGGAAAATTGTAATTGAAGTATTATTTAAGCTGCTGCGTCTTTCGGCTTTTCCCGGTTAGGGGTTGCCACAGCGGAACTCCGGTCTGCTAATGATTGGCAGTAAATTTTTACATGCCGAGTTGCCAGCCCTGATGCACAACCTTCAATGAAGGCACGCCCATTCACGCATGTCTCCACACAGAAGACGCTCTAGCTGAGAATCGAACAGGACAACGTCTTACTGTGAGGCGACAATGCTACCGCAGCACCACCATGGCAGCGAAGTATTGCTTAAGTAAATTTTATAATTACTGTGCTGGTGTCTTCTAGTCAATATTTATTACTCATGTCTTTTATTCTATCTTCCCTTTTATGTATGTATGTATGTATGTATGTATTTATTTATTGATTCAGTGCAGAGGTATTTAAAAAGCAATTCTCCACTCTTTTAAATGTTCCTACACAATATTTTTGAGCTACAAATCACCATAAAAATGCAATACTTTTCAGGAAACTCTAATCCTTCCCTTCTATCTCAAGAAAATAAATGTGTACTAGGCAATATTCCTCTTTAGAATGTACTATATTATGGCAGGGTAACATACTGTTTCCAACCATAATGCACCAAACAATGCAAAGAATATATCTGTGAACCACTGATGCCTATATTTAACCTGTCTGTTTGCTAAAGTACATGCAGCAAAAATGAAAACTGCATTAGTTTTACCATTTCCCTAGTCTCCTTTACAAATTCTGCATCTGACCTTTATATTTCATTGCTACTTCTATTTGCAAAACTGCTACAAGAGATACTTTATTAGGAAACACTAAGGTTTAGAAATAAGTTTAGAATTTTATCCTGCTTAATATACATTCATCAAAGGCACAAAATGTCATAATGGTCACCTGGATACTTACCAATACTACCCATACTGTTTCTGACCAAGACCTACTACGTGGAGCTGTGCTCTCTGACCAGGCCGAGTCCTTCATCATGCCACATTATGCTTATATCTTGCATGCTTTGTTTCTGTTTAATTCTAGCCAAGGACAAATAATTCATTATGTTACCTTCCTTATGAGTAGGTCAAGTCATGTTAAACTTGCTTGGATTCCATTATCATAACTACAGATTGTGAAAGAAATGTCACAAGGCTCTGTTCCTGCATCATTATTATTCTCACTTTATGAGAACTTCCTCTTTTCTGATCTTCCCAGTCTTTGACTCTTCCTATATGCAAATAACCCCACTGTATATAGATACAGCAACTCAAGAGACTGTCTTTGTTCAGCTGCAAGAAAACCTTGTGTACCTTTAGAGAAAGCTTGAAGGGAAAGAGTTTCTGCAAAATCCAAAGAAAAGTAAACTAATGTCATTCAGAACAAAAGTTATTACACTCAAACAATGCCCCAGAACTGGACTATTATTATTGACTGAGTGGTGTAGCTGTGCTTTAAATTTGTTGCAACATTCTCTTTCAGATAAACATACTTGAGTCCAGTTAATTAGTGTTTGAGGTAGGTCAGGGATATGGAATTTTTATCCATAAGATGTTGATGGTCTACCATGTCAAAAACCATTTGAGAAGTATGTATAAACCTCACAAGCCTGGAGTCTTTTATTTAAGGCCATAATGATGTTATTGTTGAAAAAGTGAGAACATGAGCTTTTTGATATTCCTAAACAGTATGGATATTAACAAAAGTCTTTATCGCTTAATTCTTTAATAAGGTATTCCCACTTTATCTCTTAATTCTTTAATACAGTCTTCCAAATTAGTTGCTCCATAGCTTTACCAGTACTGGTTGATGGGCTTTCAGCAGGGATGTTGTACCCTTTACAGATCTTGTTAAATAATCTCTTTATTTGCTGCAACAACTGACCTCATGACATTTTTAAATTCTTATTTGTGATTCTATCAAATTCAAGGTACTAATATACATTTGTTAATGATATTCATCACGTAGCTTACACCAAGCCATCAGTTGTTGTCATGGGTGTTAAGGATTGGATTTACACTTTTAGTATTTGCTGGGCAAAACACCTTATTGAGACAATTTTCAGAAATCTTAAACTCAAGTAATATATATATATATATATATATATATATATATATATATATATATATATATATCTGTTCACCTACTTCTAAACAGCTGGACACTGTGTTTTTTTCTACCTATTCTAATATGATTAAAGAAAGACTTCATGTAATCCCCTGAATATTTCCTTTATCTGTTTGAAGCATTCTGTAACTCTTAACATTGATTCATATGTTCCTAACTTTCTTTTTTAGTAATCTTTTTGCAACTAGATTTCCTGTCACTTTTTTATTTCTTAAAGTTCTTTTATTTTGTTTTATTAATGTATGTCTATTATCCCTAGTGGTTCTCTTTGCTTCCAACTGATATTTTTTTTGTTTTAAAAGTCTAATCTTCGACTATCCCACATATGACAAGTATTCTAATTTTGGATTTCTACATTCCAGTTACAGTTCTCCAGCTCACTTTTAGACTGTGATGACCTGTAAATTTGCTTTTTATGATTTGCTCATCCATGTCTTTTATTTCACCTTTTTTGCAGTACCTTCTGCATTACAATGCGATAATTACGACCCAGTAAACCACAGTCAGTTGACATGTTTCTCACATTGCTGTATTTTTCATGTATAACATATCTAAAATACTGATCCCCTATGTGTTTGACAATTATAGCTATCAGTTCTTAATCTTTTAAATATGAAGTGTACACATTTGCACAGAAAGATTTACCACTGATTTCATGCCAGTTTCAAGTGGTATGTTTAGGTCCTCATCCACTATTTCTAAGTCTGAGTCTACTGATTTTAAGCATATTCTCATGGTGTTAGTCTCCCTTTTCATTCATCCATCTCCAGTTGTTTCCACATGGTTATTTTCCTCCCAAAAAATTATTTTCTCATAGCTACTGTTCTGTTGTATGTCTTCTTTATTCACACTCATATGTAAATGAATGGTTTTATTTCTGCATTTTGTTTAGACTTTCCTCCAGTTTCCCTGTGTTGATCATTTGACTGGGTGCTTCAGACATCAATGACTATTTTTTTCTTAGAAATAATATCCCTCAATTTTCTTTGTTTAGTTTATCCAGTAGCTGTTTTCTTGTAATTTCTTCAAAGGGCACTACCCTGATTTTCTTTGATTCTATCCCAGTTTCTGTTTGCACATGATCCCATCTTTCACTGCCACCTCTTTTGCTTCTACTTCATTAAGGTGTGTGAAAATTGTTTCAGTTTCTTTTATACTACCATCGACTTTACTCTGTTGTTTCAAATCCACTTTTCTTTGTAATATGCATATATGGATACAGCACTACATAGAAATGATCACTCAGGGTAATATTTTTCTGTTTTTGTATGTGTGCATTGGCACAGAACATAATGACAGTTATGCAGTTGCATAATGGCAAAATGCAAAATAGCATGATTGAAATAGTGTAATGTGGCCCAAAGCTGATTAACAATGGAATAGGAGCTGATTTGTGTGACAGAGACAAACTAAGTAGGTAATGGTCTGGCAAAACTCCCACAGCATGCATAAAGACCAATATTATGTGATAATGGTCACAAATCTACCGATCTTAGTAGCATACATGTAGCATGCTCATGATGATGTGTGCTCACACATAAGTAAGAAGGTAATGGAAGTACAAGACAGTCAGAAAGAGGGAAGAGCATGCAGAGTAGTTCACAGAAGAACAAGAAGAAGAGAAGACAGGAATGGGTTGGGGAAGTGAGGCTTTATTTTGTTTGTGCAGCAGATGCCAATTCTCCTTTGTTCCTCATAAGTGTAGAGGAGGGGGAGGTAGTAAGTAGAACGTGTGGAGAGAAAAAAGCTGTAGAGATGGTAGCAGAAGCAGACACGCAAATACAAAATCTAGGCAAAGACTAACAGTGGAGGTACAAAGATGAGGGGGACACAAAGGGGAGACACAGAGAGACACTGTCTGGGGATAAGACTTGAGTTGGGGCAACTGGCTCACATACTGGGAGGAAACCAAATTAATAGAAAGGGGAACACAATGTTGGGGTTACTGTAGGATGATAGGTAATTGTCATACTGCCCAGTGCCACAGCCAGCCAGAGTTCAGTAACCATAGTGACTGGCCAATAGTAACTGTGCCTAGATAGGAGGGCAGAGAGCCAGGTCAAGCATCAGTGTAACAAAGCCAGTGACAGAAGGATGTGCTCCAGATGGCCAATGACAGCGTCAAGCTGCCATTCCACCTTTACTATCAGCATGTCCTTCAACTCCATATGAGTTTTTTTACAGTGGCTGACCAGTGGTGGTCTCTGATGGAAATCCTAAATCTCAAACAGTGATAAACCATCAGAGACCATCATGGAACCCTCTAGGTCACCTCCCATTGAATGACCTACCCTGCAGAGAAACACATGTGGAGGCAGCTGGAGAAACAGCAGTGGATATCAGGGCAGACAAACAGCGAGGTAGCTGCTGCTACACTACAGTCACAGCTTTGCCTAACACTGCAATAAAGTAGTATAATAAATTGAGAGAAACCAAACAAAGGCAACAAAGGAATTCACAAAAGGGAGAAATAAAGAAAGGGAGGGAGAGAGAGAGAGAGAGAGACAGCATGAGAAAAATATCCATGATACTCTGTAACATACCTGGTGCAGTAAAATGTTGTAAGGTATGCAATGACAATGTATGCAATTCATCTGCCAAACCAAAGAGTACTGTTGGAAGCACTGGCCCACAAGAGGTAGATGTCATGGTGCCTAAGCAGTCTCCCTGTGTGTATATGAGGAGAACAGTTCTTCCTGTGCCTTGATTTGTGTCAGAACAGTGATTAGGATGGGCCAGAGGGTGTCATTCTGCTGAGTGCAAGCTGTTGGGGAACACGATCAGTCAGTGCTGATTGTGTGGTAATGCAGTACCAGCATTTCTTTATGAAACCATGATGATGTCGTGACGTGATTTTGATTACAGAAAAAGCAATGAAGTGCTCATTTTACTCATTTATTTTATTTATTTTACATTTGTTAACTGAGAAATTCCGACTGGACTAGATCCATTTTCAGCGGAGGCCTGGGGAAAAAAGAGTACAACACATGACATGATGAAGGGACATCCACAGGCAGGCTGGTGATCAGTAGCCTTACGATACTGGCAGTCCCCAGAGGTAGCATGGGATAGACAGCATGTGTGCCTTAATGTGCAGTACACATGCATCAGAAGGCATTAAACAGAGGTAGAAAATATTACCACTATTAGCCACACTGTAACAATAGGCACTTCTGCAGATATCCTATGTATGTGTGTATATATATATATATATATATATATATATATATATATATATACATATACACCTAAATTGTTTATCACTAATGAGTGAAAACAAAGATTGTCAGCTGTAAGAATGTTGACAACAAAATGTCAAAAATGCCAGTGTCAATATGCCAATATACAGTTATGCATGCACTGAAAAACAGCCTTAGTGCATTCAGTCTTGAACTATTAAAAAATTAAATAAAACGCTCATGTGGTCACAGTGGCATCTCATAAGGTCACTATGTTTGCTCTGTTTGATAATGCAGGAGATGCCTGTGTCATTATTCACCACCCTGACAAGGCAGTACCACATCTCCTACTAATTATGTATATTAACTGTGAGAGCACGCAAAAGCAAAGTAAGGGCAAATTTCCCAAGCTCTGGATATGGGCAGTCTTGCACATCTGTGGATCAGCTGCCTAATCAACCATATGCAGTTGACTAGGCTACTATTGGTCTAACACACATTTAACTGGGTCACTAGTACCTCTACATATATATAATCACCAATATATACATAATCCTGCACCTGGAGAGCCTTTCCATAAGCCTTCAACACATCATTGTAATCTTTTCACTTTTTCCATCAGGTGAAAATGATATTACATTCACATCAATGTGCATTGCAAGTGTCATATGATATGCATTGGCAGGAAGCAAGGCAGTGTAAATGCAATGATATCACCATATAGTGGCACAAAAATGGATGTTGTGCCACACTGGTATTTGGAGTGTGAGAGGTACACTGGTCTAATTATATGTAGCCTATGTAACCAACATTTCATGCATTGTTGCTCTATAGCACCTGAATGGGCTACAACATGGCTTAACACACTCACAACCCAGTAATGGTCATTGACTCACCAAAGCATATGCAGTGAACTTTATAGTCAGCCCTGCATGTAAGAACCTCATTGCATAGTCATGGTCCAGAACACAGCTGCAGCTTTGCTCCTCACATGTCCTCCACAGGACAATAATGCATGAGGGCATTAGGACCAGGTGCCCCTACTTAGAGAAGGGAGGAGTGCCAGATCAGAGAAAGGACACATAACATGTCTATTAGAGAATATAGTTTGATGATTAAATCCTTTGCCTGTTTATACCATGAGTGGAAGATCAGAGAAATCCTGCAGGGACAGTATAGTTTTACTTTGACTATGGCAGCATTATGGCTTTTGAAGAGTTACTGAATTAATAACAGTAAGCATGTAAGCATTGCAGCATTTCTTTAGGCCATTTGCACATAACAACCTTGTTTAACTATTTGCCCCAGTGGTAGATGTTAGATTTTGTGAACTTGTGATACAAAGTTTGCTGGGCTTGATTTGCAGAGATATTCTGGAACAGCAGCAATATCTATTTAAATCCTTTTAATCAGGATTCATTGGTTTAGGTAATGAAGTTTAAAATAGCATGGCAAGAGCTGGGTTCACTGGTCTTGCTGCTTTAATTTTGCATGCCTAGAGGCATCCTTGTCATTCACATGGGTGGTATCTACCTTGGGTCTTCAAGCTGCATTAAGTTTGTGTCCTCCTAGAGTCACATGACTTTAAAATTATGTAATTAAGTACATAGTTTGTTGGTGATATAAGAGGGGTCATTTCAGTGTAGATGAGAGTCTTTATTTCCATATAATTCCCATATGTTGTTTTCACTACTTTTTCCTTGGGAGACATTAGAGACATTATTTTGTTCTTTCATTGAAGCTGCCACAGGTCAAGATGTGGGCTTGTCAAGACATAAGCATCCTGTTGCCTTGTTGTGCGAGGTCCATTGGGTCTATCAACATACTTTGGTTGCATACAATATCATGGCATGGCTGGGGGCATTACATTTTCATATGTGGGAAGAGAGAGTTTTAAATATGACTTCGTATAGGCTCATTTGCAGATATGGGTTTGGGGCTAAGGGAAACTTGATAGTTTTAGAGAAAATGTCACAGGGTTTGGTGCTATGATCTACTTACTTTAAATCCACTAATGAACTTTTAAAATGACAGTTGAATGAATCATTCTTCCTCTTCATAATTTTGGAGATGTTTTATATATATATATATATATATATATATATATATATATATATATATATATATATATATATATGGGTCTACCTGATAACTACGACACACCAAAACACAGACAATGAAATAACCGACACAACAAAACCGAAAGTTCAAAAACACGAAACTTCACATGCCCGACAAACCACAATCTCGACAATCAACAAAACAAATACCTTTCCTGAAAAACACACACACAACACAAGCACACAAAAAACCTTACAAACCTACACTAAATCTTACATACATGACTATCTATGCACTGTCCTTAACCCAAACCCTAACCCTAAGGTCCGTCACAGTCGCACACTTACCTTACCCGCACCCTAACCCTAACTCACTTAACCCGCCCCTAAACCTAATGTCCATCACTATCGCACACTTACCTGACCCGCACCCTACCCTAACTTCTGTCACTATCACACACTTACCTTACCCACACCCTGACCCTAACATCCATCCCTATCACACACTTACCTTAATATGTCGGTGTTCTCAGTGTCGGGATTCTCAACTGTCGGTCTTCTCCGTTGTCAGTCTTCTGGTGGTTATCTCGTTGTCATTCTTCTCAGCTTTCAACGTAATCAGGTAGATCTATATATATATATATATATATATATATATATATATATATATATTTATATATATATATAAATATATAATCTAAATATACATTTAATTTTTTTTTTTACTTTCACCAAGAATGAACAAAAGTAAAATAGATTCTTGATCCATCTAAGGAGGTTTCAATGAATGCAAATGAACTGAAATCAGTTCACTAAAACCACCTTCACAGAACACTGAAACTAATTTTTTTCATGAGGCAAGCCCCCATGCACCCCACCCATGTGGGGGGGGGGGTACCCTCCCAGAATTATATATATATATATATATATATATATATATATATATATATATATACATATATATAAACTCTGAGGTCCCAAAACAGTGGAGAAAAAGGCAATCTTCACTTTTATCAAAGTACATTTTGGCGAACTAACTTTGGCTTCTCTGTGTTTACTGAAATCTTCCTTGACAGAGTGACATGCTCTCAGTAAAATTTCTGTATTTTATGTATTTCTATTTTTTCTTATTATTCTCTGCAAACAGTCAGAAATCATAATTAACCACACATAAAGCAGTATATACTAAAGCCTTTTGTTTTTCTTTTAGAAATGCTTGTCTTACCTTATGATTTTATCCAGTGTTCCTTATACAAGAGAGCAAGCAAAAAAATGCAGAAGGTGATGATCAGTTATATATTTCAAATTCATAATTGCTGCTCTATTGCTTTCCACACGCTGACATTATGCACTACCTGACTGTGAGACTATTTTCACAGATGTTGATCTCTATGTTGCATGAGGATTTTATTACCAGTGGAAGGAAAGCAGGTAGAGTCAAGTCAGCTTTAATTAAAATTTGCACTGAAGTGTGTCTTTTTCTGCCCATAAGAGTTAGCACAGTTTCCTGATTAGGAAGATTATTTTCTGCACATAAGATGCAGGTGATTAGACTGTGGATGAAACAAAGGGGTTTACCTCTTGCACTGCTGATGTGCCGTTTTGTTATTTTGGTCTAATTGCATATATTAACTATGAATATTGATAGGATATCATTTGCATAGTATTTGCACTGAGAATTTGCAGTCACTCAGTCATATTATTTCACAATTTTATGATACCTGAAAAGATTTATAAGGGAGAGTTTGTAGGACTGTTTGATCCGCTGTATGATAATGGGATTGGAGGATATCAGAGCAAGACATGCCGTGAGACAAGGGCATGATGGGAGTACTGGCTGCACTGAATATGTACAAGCAAAACAGGTTTTAAGCCCAGGCCTGGAAAAACAAGGTATTAGGCTTGATCTAGCACATGGAAATGATGTTGGAGCTAAGACTATAGATAGCAATTCTTATGTTTATGTATTTATTTATTTCATTTATTTATGCAATTGTTAACCAGGTCAGAGTGTTGATCTACCTGAACAATTTCTAGTAAAAAAACAATAATATCACATTTAAAAATTATGAATATAGGAGATCTATTACAGGAGAATGAGAAATGCATAGAGTGGTACCTCTAGAGAATAATAGGGAGGAAAGAGTTTAGCTGATGTTGACAAGTAAGAGATTAACTACAATTTTTGACTGTGATTATTGAAAGAGAGATTAATAGTAGGCTCTAAAGATGTGGTAGGGTTCTACCATCATTATGCAACTACCCCATTTGTGCCTTTTTGAAGAGATAGTTTATTAATTCAGACTGTTTTGAATGACAGTATGGATAATATTTGCTCTGGAATAGCTGTCCAGACTTTGCAAGGAAATACCCACTTATAAATATTTATTATATTTATTTTATTTATATATAAAAATATACACAAGTAAATTACCCAATACCAGCTCCCCCTCATTACTCCTCCTACCTATAGCCATCCTTCTTAAACTCTGTAATCTGTACTCCACCCAATAATTATAGTCCCCTCCTCTTTCCTTAAATCTCTAGAATACCTCCATCACTTTTTAAACCCTTTCTTCTTCATAGCCTTTTCTATTTACTTAACCACTCATACCACTCTCTCTTTGCTCCAACATGCTCTCCTCAAGTTATCACACCCTACAGTACCTCAGCCTCATCTTTATGTTCCTACTTCCCTTATACTATGCTACCTCGTATTCCACCTATGCTTGTCCAATACCACCTACAAAGACAACTACCATACAAACCCACCTCCCCCCTCACTCTTACTCTCATTTCCACTCTATCTCCTCTTCTCTCATTCAGCCCAACACTCTGCACCTATTTCACCTTAAACTCTTCTCCTCTAAAGTCAAGACACTGTCACCTGCTCCAATCTTCAATCTACCAAAATTCATGCCTGACAGACCAATATGTCTAAAGGATATCTCCTTCAACAACCTAGTCCAAGCTGGTGATATCCATCCTAACCCTGGTCCTACATCCTTTATTAACAACACTCATCCCTTACCCTCTTCCTCCTATTTCAACAAACTAAAGATTTTTACAATTAATGCGCAAAGTCAAAACAACAAAGTACACCAATTTCAAAGTTGGTTAAGCCACAACCAACCAGATATTTTAGCCATCTCTGAAACCTGGCTCAAGCCCTTTATCTCCAACTCTGAGATTCTGCCCCCAGGATTTCATTGCCTCAGAAATGACTGACTAAATAAAAAAGGTGTAGGCACTGCCCTAGTCTACTCCAAACTTCTTACCTAAATTCCCCTCAAAATTCCAATTCCTCAATTCCAGAACACTGAACTAACTGCTGGAATTCTAAAACTACATAAACATAAAAATATCTGTATCATTGTCCTATATATCTCACCTGGTAACAATATCTCTACACTCGAAAATATTCGCCTATGGGCCTCTACTGAAATTAACTATGAAACTCATATCCTTGGTAATGTGAATATTGACTAGAATAAAATCAATTGCCCCTCTCCCTCCCAATCCATTAACCTTTATAACTTCACTCAAATAATCCTCTCCATCACTCGACCTAACAAAATAAACCCTCCTGGATCCACTACAGTTTGGATCCTAGTCTTAGATCCAAATAAAATAACCAATTCTGGTACAATTTCTGATACCTTTAACAACCATCTCCCAGCCTTTATGCATCGCTCAACTAGTTCCTCCCCACACCAGCATCAATACATTCAAGCTCATAACCTCAGTAGCTTCAACCCAACTACTTTCTCAAATACTTTCAAACAAATGAACTGGGAAATTCTAAACATCCTTCCTCTTGACAAGGCTATAGAATACTTCAGCTCTGTCTTCCTTGATATTTTAAACTCACTAGCTCCACTAAGAAACAAAAGGATAAAAACTAAAACTGCTCATTGGCTATCCAAAGAGACAAAACAGATTATGCACCACAGAGACAAACTATGGAAGCTTTACCAAAACAATAAACTGACCAATACCTTGCTCCAATATAAACAGCTCCGCAACCATGCAAAACGACTAATCACCAAAGACAAAAAAATCCCACTATATCAAACTTCAGTCCAATAACAATAAAAACCCAAAAACATTCTGGAACTCAATAAACTCACTCCTCAATCCAGGCTCCAGGAATAATCCCTGTCCTGACCCAAGTAAATCTGACCTTGAACTAGGCTCTGAATTTAACCCATTTTTCATAGAAACTATTTCTACCCTCACCAAGACATTTCCCAATAATAACCCAACTGCTCTACACTCTCCCCCTTCTAACTCACCTCATCTGTTTGAACTCAAACCCATCTCCACTAACTTTATAAAAAAAACTTTTGTCCAAACTTAAACCTTGCTCTAACGCTCCCGACAACATTCCCTCTTCCTTCCTAAGATGTGCTGCTGATGGCATTGCTCTCCCAATCAGCATAATTATTAACCGATCCATAAAGGAATCATACGTCCCCAAACTCTGGTGCTCAGCTTATATTCTTCCTCTTCATAAAGGAGGCAAAAATACCAGCATCTCAAACTTTCACCCCATTGCTTTGCTCTCGCCAATCTCCAAAATCCTAGAAAATGCATCCAACTCCAACGTATGCCTTTCCTGACCCAAAACAATCTTTTCACTCCTTCCCAGCATGGCTTCCGTCCAGGCCATAGCACAATAACCACTCTACTCTCTTTCCTAGAAACTGTCAATCAAGCCCGAGATTCAGGACACTTAGTTTCTACTGTTTTACTTGATCTGTCTAAAGCCTTTGATACTGTTTCCCAGAAGCACCTTCTCTGTCATCTCTCAAACCTTAACCTCTCACATAATGCTTTATCCTGGTTCTCCAGCTATCTATCAGACAGATCACAGGCAGCCAAATGGAAAAACTCCATCTCTTCCTTCCTACCTACCCCATCTGGCATACCACAGGGAACCATCCTTGGGCCAATGCTTTTTAACATCTTCATCAATAACTTTCACACTGCTATTCCTAATGCTAAGATCATTCAATATGCAGATGATTCAACCTTATTCTGCTCTGCCTCAAACCTCTCTGAATTGCTGTCTAAAACCCAAACTGCCTTCTCAGCAACTATAAACTAGATGCACCAAAACCACCTCTCTCAGTGCAAATAAATCAAAGATTCTACTATTCCCTCCCACAAAGACCCTCTCCTATGAAAAAAACAACTTCAAAGTCTATACTCAAACCAACTCACCTATAGAAGTGGTCCCCTCTGCCAAACTACTTGGCATTAC
Organism: Protopterus annectens; assembly: GCF_019279795.1. NCBI lineage: Eukaryota > Metazoa > Chordata > Ceratodontiformes > Protopteridae > Protopterus > Protopterus annectens. Next base: position 426,649,117 of record NC_056735.1, read on the forward strand.
TGTAGATGAACACCTCAAGTCTGATATTCATATTCAACAAAATATTAACAAAACCCACCAAAAGCTAGATATGCTGTATAGGAATAATAACTTTCTCTCCAACTCTACCAGGCAAACTCTGGACTCAACTTATCTTCTTCCTTCCTTATTATATGGAGCCCCTCTCCTAACCAACCTGTCCTCCTCTATTACCTCTAAACTAGAAAACTGCTACAACAAAATCTCTAAATTTGTCTCTAAATCTAAAAATACCACCCATCACTGCCTAACCCTACAATCCCTGAATTGGCTTGAACTCCCAATCTACCTAGACTATCTCCAACTCACTACTGTATATAGGCTCATATTTCACCCAACAAAATGTCCTGCTCTAACTTGCATCCTTCCCCTTTATACACCCAACAGAGTTCTCAGATCTGAAAATCAGAACTTAATTACTATCCATAAACCTAAATGTCCTGCTGGCCAACTTCTCCTATCTTTCTCACTAGGCAAAAAATGGAATTCCCTTCCCTCCACACTAAGAACCATACCAAACTCAGAAAACTTCAAAACCCAACTATTCAAACACCTGTCCACTAAATGGAAATGTACCTGCCATCACCCAACCTAGTCAAAGGGGGTTCTCTCTCTGGTTCCCAAGCTATACAACTCTCATAGTTATCTTCCTATGAGCCTATCTAAGCTCTCAACAAATTTTATAGCCTCTCTCTAAGCTCTCAACAACTCCTACAGCTACCCTCACACAGCTCAACCTTGTAAATATTGTAAATAGCATTCTACTGTTGATGTGTGTATGTAAAGCGTATTTACATTTTCTTAAAAGGTTTGCATGTAAACTGTTTCCACACCTAACACATATCTGTTTTCCTCAAATGAAACTGTATGATCCCTACCTTCAAGCTTAATGAATTTGTTAACTATGCATGATACTGAATGCATTTATGAGTAACTATTCTACATAATATTTTCTTTAATATTAATTATCACTTGTATCTAACTTGTATAATGCATCTTGGAGCTTTTCTCCCCGGGCCTCCACTGAAAATGGGTCAATTTGGCCCAGTGGACTTCCCTGGTAATCAAACTGCAAATAAAATCAAACTGCAAATAAATAAATAAATAAACAAACAAATAAATAAATAAATAAATAAATACTGAAAATGAGTCCCTAGTGCCATTTAAATTAGTTTGCAGGGTCTGCAGGTTTGGAGTAAATGCAGAGGGAAACCTTAATTTATAAGCTGAAAGTGGTCTTTGTGGAGGTCTGCTTAAAAGTATGGAAGTTGTCTAGACTAATGAGTTTAAATATCAATGTTCCTAGCAGGAGAGTAGTTCTCTGTGAGATGGGCAGCCATTTTGATTTTTGTAGAGTTGTGCAGTAGTGTTCTTTTCTCTGTAAAATGTTTATAAACTTGCAGATATTGTTAGATGGTGGTTAGAGCATGGTCAAGTTTTTGTTTGAGGCAGAAACAGCAAATGGGAGTCCATATTCCAGTTGTAGTAGTATAACTTTCTTACCAATGGTGGTTCTGCCTAAAGGGACAGAAAATGGTAGATCTTCCTTGCCCAGAAGAGGAGTTTGTTGACTTTATATTTGTTGTGTTCAATATAGTTTTGAAACGTAAATGCAGTATCTAAGCAAATCTTTAGGTATTGGTAGCAATATACTGTTTCAAATTATACTTTGTTATTGTCCTGTTGGTAGAAAATGTACTGAATTTGTCTGGTATTTCAAACGTAATTGATTTGCTGTTTACATTAAGGGTAAGTTTATGTTGTTTAAGCAATTACTCATTACTGAAATGTCTTCCCCCAGTTGCTCTTTTATAATTTTAGTAGGATGAGTGGATCTGTAGATAACAATGTCATATACATAGATAATGACGAGCAGATGGTAGAGGTTTGATGGGAGTGTATTAATAAATAGGGGTAATAGTATGGGTGACAATATTGACCCTTGCTGAAAACCTTTGACAATAGGAGCTGCTAGTGAGAATTTGCTACAATTTGCACTACAAAGTATCTGTTGGATAGGACGTGTTTAAACCAGATTTTTGCCTGAGGATTTATACTGGCTGCAAGGACAGAGCTGAACAGGAGTAAATGATCTATTGTGTCAAATGTTTTTGCCAAGTCAATAAAGATATCACAGTAAGAAGTCTCCTGTCCTTATAATATTATCTGTAAGGGTATGGAGAATGGTCCTTGTCCTTCTCCCAGCCCAGAATCAATGTTGGTGACATGACAAGATTCTACAGTTTTGGAGGTGTCTGGCTAGTTCACTGTAAATTAATTTTTCCATTTTTTTTACCCATAGTTAGGAAGATAGACGTTGGCCTAATTTTGTTGCCTGAGAGTGGGCTAGATTTTTAGGGGGAATGATGTTACTCTGGCCATTTTCCATTAAAAAGACATGACATTGCTGATAAATTGTATATTGCAGAGATGTTTCTGAGGTTGCAAGATATGATTATTATACAGGATCATGAACCTTAGATTGAGACAATTGGTCTCTAATGGGGCATCAAATGTAATTTTTCAGGTTTTTTTATTATGTCTTTTGTTGACATTGAGTTTAAATAAAATTATGTTAAGTCAGTACTAACCTCTTTGGGAAGAAGAGGAGTATAAGGTATAGAGGCATTGCTAGCAGAAAGAGTGGATAATTCCTTTACAAAGTCCAAGGGAGAAGTATATCTAGATGATGTTTTGATATCATTTCTTTGTACTGGAGTTTTCAGTGGGATATGGATAGTTTTGCTGATAACTAGTCTCCAAAATCTATTTTGTTTGCACTAAGACTTTTTTGCAGCCAGATGGTTGTTTTCTAAGTTTTCCATGCATTATTTTATTATGTAACATAAAAGAAGCGTATAAGAAAAGAGCAACAATGGTTGACTATAGTATGAAAGGAGATCCAGAAGGATTATGGATACAGGAAAGGGACTGAAATTAGACATCAGTCATTCTTGTATTTGGTTAAACAGTATGGTAGACAAGGTTCAGACTGTTATGATAGGATGAAGTCAAGACACAGAGTAAGCCATTTGTAACTGGTCAGTCTGTCAAATCATGTGGGTTTGTTTGGCATATGCTAGTTTGCATCAGGTATTCAAATGTTTTAGGAAGAAAGGTGGTCTAGTACTAAAACTTCAGGGATGGGGAAAGGAATCCAAAGAGGTGATGCAGATGATAACAGAGGTTGTGGCAGTGATTCATTTTTAGGTATTTAAGGAGGGCAATGTCTTTTAATGCTAAAGCAAGCATGTATGAGTTCCAGCCATAAACATCCATTTAATCCAATTGCTGCAATGAATAGTATTCCACTAACCAGACAAGAACACTTTTTTTTTTTTGCTACAGTGTTCTAAGCTAGGCTTCCCACTGCAGGCAGATGGACAAGCTCAAGATATTATTTATAAAGATCTAAAATTTAAAGTGATAAAGAAAGTTATATCTCAGAATCTAACAGATAACATTCAGCTTCAGAGACTAGTTTAAACATTTGGCTATTTTCCTTTTCCAAAGTTCAAAGTGCCCCATCTCAACATGGTGCACAAAAAGTGCTAGGAGAATTCCATTTAAACCACCGCTTGTATTTTTCAAAGGGACATTTTATGAAGGATAGCATCAACAAGGAAGCAGCAAAAGTGATGTATGACTCCTTTCATGATGCTATTGCCTTAAGATAAGCATTGCCAGATCACTGGATTCTAAAGTGACATACCCTTTTGACTCAAAGATTAGCATTTGTTGGAGATCTGGTTGATTGGTAAATTCTATCATGACAAACCCATGCCCATGAGTTGTTCAGCAGTCTGTGCTACTTTTGAGAATTTTAGCATGGTTTTGCAATGGATTTGGCAGTTTTGTAATATGAGGAGGTTGGTGGTATATTACTTAGATGATGGTTTGATCACGAGGTAGGAAAAATAGTAGACTGAAAAAGGAAAGAATCTTTGCAGAACATTTACAAATGGGCATCTCGTTAGCAGAGTATAGACTAGAAGGACCAGCAAAATGTCTCCCAAATAATAAGTTAATGCTTTAACTACCTAATATTGTGAGAATCAGTTGTAGTCCCAAAGTTAGGATGAGGAGGTGATATCCCACTTTAGCATGAGAGGGAATCAGATGTATGACCAAAGTTAGGGTAGGGTAGGTGATGTCCCTACTAAGCATGTGAGGAAATCAGATGGAAAAACAGGGTTAGGGTAGGGCAGGCAATGTCCTCTTTTTTGTAAGTGAGGGAACCAAATTTATGACTGAGGTTAAGGGAGGAGAGCTGATGCCCCTCCTTGGTATACTGAAGTTTGGTTATAGGGCATTCATCCCCCAATGACTTTGTGAAAACCCTGGCCCCTGGCCCCTTTACTGAAAAGAAAGATGCAGAAGTAAGACAGAGTCAGTCTACTAGAATGAGTAAAGGAAGCACTGTAGATATGACACCTGTTCTTGCTGAACTTTAATGGGATGCAAGACAAGGTTCAGCCTTCTGGAGACTTGAAATGAAACACATATGCAGTAGGTGGAACAGCAGTGAGAGGCTATTTTTATGGCAAATGGTTTGTTTTCCCTAACCAACACCTATGGAGGAGTGAGAAAGTGATGATGGGCATACGCTGTTAGAACTGATACCTGTTTGAATGGCATGGCAAGTTTGGGGTCAGGAACTCAGAAACAAAAATATGTTGTTTTGTTCTAAGTGCAAGCAGTGGTGAAGGTGTTGTATAGGAGAATGTCTCACTCTTTGTTAGTACTGTCACTCTCCTGTGTTTTGTTTTGCACTGATCACAGGATTATATTAGTTACAAGGCAAATGAACTGGAAGGCCATTCCAAACTTGCCGGTACTCACCATTAATCCTGGCCTCTCAAGAGTCTGAAGGTATCTTTATCATTTCCATCCGGTTATGCTGC
>NC_056735.1:426659038-426674038 GCF_019279795.1 Protopterus annectens
GCATTACCAAATATGGCATACTAACTGACAGATAACATAGTGTTAAATCCAAATACAGGACCATTAATGCCTTATACAAACCAACAGATCAAATCTATCAAAATATCTATAAAGCTGGCCTGATGGGAGAAATGTTTGTACTTAAATGTACATGTGAAAATGTTAATCAGACTTTGCTTATGAGCAAGCTAAAAGTCTTTAATTTTACTCTCAAAGTATTGCAGTGATTTGACAAACTGCCTATCCCAAAGTGCTTTCAGAGTTCACATTAAAAATAGAAACTCAGATTATGGCGGTATCTCAAAAGGTGTACTACAGGGATTTATACTTGGACCACTTTTGCTTATACTTTTTATTAATGATTTGCTATTATGCCTACCCAACATCCAAATCAATATCATGAAAATCCATAAACAAATAGGCATGCTATACAGAATTATGAGCACACCCACAAAAAATACTCTAGACAAAACCAACCTGCTGCTCTCCCTACTCTATGGAGAACCAGTTCTGACCAATTTACAATCCTCTGTAAAAGACAAACTTGAAAGCTGCTACAGCAAAATTGCCAAGTATTTTACTAATTCATCCTCCTTTACCCATCACAGTAAAGCTCTGCATACCTTAGCTGATTGGAACTCCTTCCCCACCTCTCCTTCATTAAACTTATAACAATACATAAAATGATACACAAACTATTAGCCTGCCCAGCTCTTACGCCTTTAATCAACATATTGTTTCCAAAAAGAACCCCTAGATCAGAAGACAAACAATTTCTCATCAGAAAGAAACTGAATAAATGCCCCTGGACAAAGTCTATACTCATACTCAGTAGAAAAAAAAATGGACCTGATTACCTCTAACTACCAGAACTACTTCTAACCTACCCACCTTTAAATGTTCCCTAAAAGAATACTTTACAAAATCTTGGACCTGCTCCTGTGCCATTCCTGGCTGAACTTACTCACTATACTTCACTCACCCCATTCAACCTAAATCACACTTCACAACCCTCTCCAGCTTCCTACTCTACACCTTTTTTCACCACTACTTTACCTTATCCACTTCACCTCCACGGTCCCTTATTCTAGCTCTTTCTTTTTCCTCCATACTCACCTAAGCTGTCTGAAGACACCCTACCCTGAACTCTTCTTATAATCTCCTTCTCTCTATCTTTTTTCTTCTTCATTCTATAATCATAATGTGAACACCATCTCTCATACCAAGGCATGACTCAATTTCCCCTCACCTTCTCTAATCATGCAATCTCTAATACCTCTTTAAATGTCTTATTACAATTGTCTCAGGTCTCATTTATCACATACTAATCTATGTAACAAATAATATATGACTATTGAGTTTTTGCTTGCATATTTTCTCCAACTCATGTTATTGTTTTTTTTATTGTACTCTACTATGAAACATATGTTCTGTGTTTTTCTCATTACATTTTTCACTCAGGTTTTCTACTGTAACATGATATTTTGTGATTTAAAATATTTGTATTTGACGATTTGCAATGAAACATGATACTTTGTGATTAAAGCTATCTGCACTTGAATTTTGAAAGATAATGATTGTGGAGCTTTTCTCTCCCCTGGCTTCCGCTGAAAATGGGCACTTTCTGGCCCAGTCAGACTTTCCCAGTAAACAAATGTCAAATAAATAAATAAATTGTACACTGGTGACTTAATGCTACTAAAAGCCAACAAAAATTCTAATCAACATAACTCAGATCTACTAAATGAGTTCTCTGTTGTTTGGAACTGGCATGTAAAACAGATTAACTACTATTATACCATGACCCCCCCAAAACGTGCACGTTGATTGGCCAGCGTGCACATTGTAAATCGAGTTATACTAATGGAAAAAGGTCCGGTCGCCCGGACTTTTTTCCATTAGTATAACTCTACTTTTAAAACACTGTCTCGCTATGTTAAATGGGTTTAACATAGCGAGACAGCTTTAAAATAAGCAACGGAGATCTCCGTTGCTTATTTTAAAGCTGTCTCCATATGCTAAACCCATTTAACATAGCAAGACAGGTTTTAAAAAAAAAAAGCAATGGAGAAAGCAAGATCTCCATTGCTTTTTTTACTGTTTCGCTATGTTAAATGGGTTTAACATAGCGAGACAGTTTTAAAATAAGCAACGGACATCTCCGTTGCTTATTTTAAAACTGTCTCGCTATGTTAAACCCATTTAACATAGCAAAAACAGTAAAAAAAAGCAACGGAGATCTTGCTTTCTCCGTTGCTTTTGCCCGCAACTCTGATGTACTGCGCAGGCGCGCAGTACATCAGAACTGCCGCGGATGCCAGACATCTGCGGAAGGGCAGTAAACAGGCATTACAGTATGCCATTATTTAAGAAAAGTAATAGTTTATTTTCTTAAATAATGTCATGGTATAATAGCAATAACTCACTTCTGGGTGTGGGTAATGCTGTATTTACCCACGGTTGGTTTTGTTTGGTCCCTCGGGCTTTGCCCTCGAGACCAAACCACGCCAACCGTGGATAAATCCAGTATTACCCACACCCAGGCGTGGGTTATTGCTATAATACTAAGAGATCAACAGTTCTTTGTTTAAGACACATAAATAACTAGATAATACCACATAACTACTAATTAAGGATCCAAAAACACTCCCATGCTTTGAGCCATCTTTCAAAAGTATCTGGGCATTACCCTGGACAAAACAACTGATATTTACCAGTAACACAGAAGAACAAATTAGTACAAAGTGCTTAACCATCTGCAAGTGTCATGTAGAATATCTTATCTTTTATCCTAAGAAACTTGATGTGCAGTCTCCATCAATGCATGACTGCCATGACTTGATTAGGCTTTGTTTATGATAGAACTCTGTTCTCAACACAATGCAGGTATGTTACAAACCACAAAGGACAAGGTACCATGATTTATATATCTGCACCCTAATTGTTAGCCTCACTGTGTACCCTGCAGAAAACTAAGCAAATGCTGGTGGAGGCTAGAAGTAATTTCTTGATAAGTAGTCTCATCTTCAAACCAATGAATGACAAATATTGTTCTCCCTCTGAAATAAGCTCTTTATTAGAAATGTTATTCACAACTTTAGAAGTCAGGAGAGCTTTTAACTGCAAAACAACTCCATTTACATCAGTTGCCACAAGGAGACCATTTGACCAAGTTGTGGAATGCTTTGCCACAAAATGTGCATAGCAGTGACAGTACGGAAGTGTTTTGCAAAGAACTAAAATATCACCTTGGAGAAAAATACAAGCGCAACTGTCCAAAGGATCCTGGTTAAACCACATTTGCAAATACTCCACTCTGTATGTATAAAGGACTACCAGTGGCTTTATCATCTCTGTGTGACTCAAGAAATCATGATGTGATAAATTATATAATTTTACAAATCTGTAAATATTTGTTTTATTTGGGGATATGGGGATATAGTGGGGAATAATTAACATCAGCATTATTACTATCATCATAATCCTCATCGTCACAATCAGTTACATCTTCATACTAATCATCATTACTTCTCTTGTTGCTCTATTTATTAATCATCATTATTTTTCTTGTTGCTCTGTTTCTCATGATTGTATGTCTTATTGATCAAATTGGTTAGCCGATTTTAACTTGTTTGTTGTAAAGGAAATACTGTACTAATAACTATGCACATATATAACTCACTTCTGTGTATTTTTATCATTTGCCCTTGTTCATGTTTATGCTTGCTGTTGTCATTTAGCTCAATTTGTGACTAAAAATGATTACATGTTTAGGACTAGTTCACTTACAATAAAATAAATAAATAAATAAACAAACAAATAAACATTGTATCTCCTTCCTTAACTCTGTAAAATACAAGTCTTCAACTCCACAGTTGTACAACAATTTTGTACAAGATGGTGCCATCCCATTATACTATGCTAACATGTGTCACTTAACATGGTGGTTGTACTAATATTATACAGGTCTATATTAGAATATCGAAAGATGTAAACACCGAATGTTTAAATGTCGAACTGTATTCAGCAAAAGCTGAAAACAACGAACATACAGAACAACGAATTTTTTCCTAGGGAAAAAATTCGCTGTTCCAAAACACATACACACAACACAAGCACACCAAACAAATAGCAATCCACACACATACACCTAAAATCATACACCTAACCCTACACTAAACTATACACACACCACTAACTATTCACTTACCTTAACCCAAACCCTAACCCTAAGGTCCGTCACTATCGCACACTCACCTCACCCGTGCCCTAACTCTAACTCACCTACCCCACCCTAACCCTCACGTCCACACAATCGCACACATACCTAACCCGTGCCCTAACCCTAACTCACCTAACCCACCCTAACCCTCACGTCCACACAATCGCACACATATCTAACCCGCACCCTAACCCTAACTAACCTAACCCACACTCAATCACACACTTACCTGAACCCAACCAGTAACTTTCAACCATAGTGCTGAAAATACCGAAGCAACAGAAATGGACAACCAAATTCTTTCCCTAGGAAAAAAATCGTTTTCTGTTGCTTCGATATTTTCAGCTTTTGATGAATACAGTTCGACATTTAAACATTCTGTGTTTACATATTTCGATATTCCAATATATAGAACCTATTATACAATGACCCTCCCCATTAATATTCCGAAATGTGCATGCTGATTGGCCAGCGTGCCCATTGTAAATCCCACAATATACCAACGGAAAAAGGTCCAGTCAACCGGACTTTTTTCCTTTGGTATAAAGTCCTCAAAACATTTTTTTTTAAACAAATAAAAAAAAAAAAGAAAAAACGGAGCAATGGAGACCTTTTTTTCTCCATTGCTTCCATTTCAAAGCATTGATATACTGGGTATGCATAGGACACAAGTCCCATATGCATGCTCAGTACATCAAAACAAGGAAGCAGTGTACCACAACCAGTGGAAGAACAGTAAAGTGCTGTTATACAAAGACATTATTTAAGAAAAGTAAGTATTTTTTTCTTAAATATAGGTAGTGCACAGTATACTGGGAGAAGAACATCTGCTCCCATCACCAATACAGGGCCTTCTATTTTGTCCTGAGTTATGGTCAATGCTGATGTATCTTTATATTGTATTTAGAACTCAACTATCTTCCTTTTTTTGCATTAACAATGTTCATATGTCTGTTATGTACTTGGAGCTTTTCTCCCCGGGCATCCGCTGAAAATGGACATGTATCCAGTCGGACTCTCCCAGTTAACAAATGTAAAATAAATAAATAAATAAATAATGTCATATTATGGTACAATTTAAAATGCTGGGCTAAACAACTCTCTATTTTACCTACCCTAATATCTCTTAGATGTTCTGACAAACGTTTGCTTAGTTTGCCCTATATGGTATTTATTACAACTACATTTGATTGCATAAGTTACCCATTCTATTGTGCAATAATGTTCCACTACCACTTCAAATCTGATTTCATTAATTTCAGGAAAAGTATGTACTATATGATGACACCCTATACAACTACCACATGGTAGTGTTCCTTTAAATTGAATCTGCTGTAATAACCTGTTATTGTGACTCTGAAATTTAGTATGAACTAACATATCCATCAAACGTTTTCCTTTTTTATATGAAAAGACAGGATACTGTTGTACTAATCCTGATAGCTCCTGAAATTTATATAAACATTTCCAATAATGCCCAATAATTTGTTTTATACTATCACTTACAATATTGTAGGTCATTACTGCAAAAAAACTATTATCACTAATTTTATTCTTCTCTTATACTATCACTTACAATATTGTAGGTCATTACTGCAAACAAACTATTATCACTAATTTTATTCTTCTCTCTATATGTAGAGACTCCATCTACTATATTAGCAGTGCCTCCATATCTTTCTTTCCTCATTCTTTTAACACTTTCCTCTATCATCTGTATACTATAATTTTGTTTCTTAAACATATCCACTATAAGCTGCAACTCTTTTTCAAATCATAATTATTATTACACATTCTCGAAATTCTCAAAAATTCTCCATATGGTAGAGATTCCAAAGTGTGTCTGGGATGACAACTATTGCCTAATATAAACCGGTTAACTACTTCAAATTTTCTGTGTAAAATAGTATTTATTCACTTTCCCAATACCCCTTCTAATGTTATATCCAAAAATGAAATCATATTACCATATTGTAAACCATCAAACTGTATAAAAAATCTGTTAGACTGCAACCCTGTTATAAAATTTTGAACAAGTTCTATTCCACCTTCACAAAGAAAAAACAAATCTTCTATGAATCTAAAAATATAACTTAACATATTGCCTATAAAATAAATTTGTATGGATATATTCTGTTTCAAACATGCCCATAAATAAATTAGCATACGTAGGTGCAAATGAAGAACCCATTACTGTGCCCTGTAGCTGATGGTAAACTTTGTCTGCAGAGCGAAAAAAAATATTTTCTAAACTGAATTTTAAAAGTTCCATGATATAATGTGCTAATGGATTATCACCCAAATATAAGCTAAGGGCTTCCATCCCATATATGTGTTTGATATTTGTATATAGGCTTTTTACCTCAATCATTACCCAGTACATTTCCCTTTTCCAGTTAACATTTTTAATTTTTCCCAAAAATCAAATGAATCCGTAATATATGAAGGGAGACATATAACTTCCTTTAGTAAACATTTATGTCAAACCATTCCTAAGTTGTGTAAAGAATACTTTCTTGCAGACACAATTGGTCTCCCAGGTGGATTAATTAGATTTTTATGCACTTTGGGTAAGCAGTAAAAATATGCCATTTCTGCTTTATCACAAGATAATTTCTTCCCCACATATTGTTCAGTCCAATACCCTAATCTTAGCCCTTTCTTGATTAAACACATACATTCTTCTTTCGCTTCTTCAACCTTAGATCTCATAACTACTTCATATACTTGGTCTTCTTGTAACATCGTGCATAAATACTATTTAATGTCCTTTATCTGAATGTTTTATAACAAGTTCTTTTTGATTAGAGAACTTTTTAACTGTAACCATTCACTTTTTGCCAAATTATAATCCACATTTCTTTTATCAAAATCTTTAAACAACATTTCTATTTCAAAGTCAACCATAGACTGAATTTTTTTTATCCCCTCATGAATAAACGGTGGTATGAACTTGCTTATAACCTTTAAATCTGAAGTGGCTATAGGACAATAAGCATTTACCTCACTGTTGCATGAAACAAAAGATTCATTAGACACATAATTTATTAAAATGTCATCTATTCTCTCAACTGTCACATCATGTATATTTTCAACACAACTACGTTCACTATATACATTCCTATAAACATGGAAGTAATACCATAGATGCATTTTTCTAATCATCATAAAAAATTTAATTTTAAAAAGTACAGTTTTGTACCTACCATAAATGTAGATGTTCGAGGATCTCCATTGCTGCAGTCCTGACTATGACCGCGCGCTATAACTTTAGTCTTTCTTGCCTCAGATGTCAGAATGCAAAATAAAACACCACCCAAAACCCCAATCTAAAAAACATCTACATTTATGTCTGCCGCCTCCCATTGCTGCAGTCCTGACTAATGGGTAGAATCCCAGAGCCACGGAAAAAAAAAGGGGGGTGGACAACTAAATAGCCTGAGGAGCTGCAGACATGCCCTGTAAGACTGCAGATAAAGAGGCAAATGATAATGCTTCAAAGGTATGTACAGAACTCCAGGTAGCTGCCTCTAGAATGTCTTTAGTAGAGTAGAATGAGGCCTGATCCCAACTGGAACCTCTTTACCATGATGAGAATAACAAAAAGCAATACAATGGCCAATCCGAAATAGTTTGTTTGAGACAGCCTTTCGGAAGGTCACAGCAAAACGAAACAAACAACTGATGAGAACTTCTGAACTCTTTGGTTCTGAACAAATGTACATCCAAAGAATGCAAAACTTTTTCCCCTTCAGTTTGGGGATAAAAGTAGGCAAATCTATAGACTGATTCAATGCCACATTAGAAACCACTTTAGGCAGAAAAGTAGGATTAGTACGTAAGGAAACTCTGTCCCTGTGAAAAATCAGAAAAGGTTCCACTGCCATGAGAGCCTGTAATTCAGATACCCTTCTAGCAGAAGTAACAGCCAACAAAAAAGCAGTCTTCCAAGACAACAACTTCAAGTCAGTAGCTGCAGGTTCAAAAGGAGGCAGAGTCAGCTTCTCCAAAACAAAATTAAGATCCCAAGCAGGAATAGGAGCCTCCGTGGGGTCTTATATTCTTTGCCCTCTCAGAAATTGTTTAAGCAATGGATGTGAAAATAAAGGAGGGTCACCAGCATAGTGAGCAGAAATAGCTGCAGCATGCACTTTAATAGAAGAGAAAGACAAACCCTTGTCCAATAACATAGTCAAATATTGCAATGTACAACTCAAATCAGGCAATGTGACCTCAAAGCCTTTAGCTGAACTCCAAAGAAAAAATCTCTTCCATTTATCAGCATAAACTTTTCGAGTACTAGGATGCCTGGCTTCCAAAAGAACATCCAAAACTTGTTGAGGGAGCTGAAGGCCCTCATTCCCTAAAACTGAATGTGCCAGGCTGTCAGGTGCAGGACATTGAGAAAATGATTGTTTTCTTGAGACAATAAGTGAGGAATCCGTGGTAATGGCCAAGGGGCCTCCCGAATTAAACTCCTCAACAGAGGGTACCAATGCTGACGAGGCCAATCCGGCGCTATAAGGATCATGCACGGTTTGTCCCTCCTGACTTTCAACAGGACCTTTGGAAGAAGAGGCAGAGGAGGAAAGGCATACACGTGAAGGTTGCTCCAACTGAAGGATAGTGCATCTATTTTCCAGGCTTTCGGATGAAACAGCCTTGTGCAAAACAGAGGTAGTTGGAAATTCAGAGGAGAAGCGAACAGATCTATGTCTGGAGTTCCGCACGCCATGGTCAACTGACGAAAGACCTGAGGTTCCACCTTCCATTCGTGGGTATCCACCAATTGACTGCTCAGAACATCTGCTAAATTTTGTTCCCCTGGCAGAAACTGTGAAGAGTGATGTGCAGATCCAAAGCAGTTTCATAACAGCATTGCTTGTCTGCAAAGAGGGTAAGAATGAGTTCCCCTGCTTGTTGATGTACCACATGACAGTTGTGTTGTCTGTTTGAACCAACACACCAGTCGGGCTAAGCAGATCCTTGAATGCTTTTAAGGCAAATTGAACTGCCAGCATCTCCTTCATATTGATATGCAAGTGAAGCAACTCCGGGGCCAAAGGTCTTGAATCCATTTTCCTTTGAAAAAGAGCCCCAGGCTGACTCTCGAGGCGCCTGTCGTTAATATCTGACTTGCCTCTGGTTGGGTCACAGAGAGTCCCTTGTTTAGGTGACATTCCTGAGCCCACCACACAAATTCCTTCTGGATGCAAGGAAGAACGAATGACAGTGTCCAAATCGTGGCTGTGTTGAGTCCAAATGCTTTTGAGATACCATTGTAGCTTCCGTGATATGCAGTTTGGCATTGGGAAGTACTAGAATGCAAGATGCCATGAACCCCAAGGCTTGAAGGACTGTCCTTGCAGTCAGCCTGGACAGGACTGATAGCTGTAGGAAGTACTGGTGAAGATTTCTTTGTTTGTCCGGGTAAGAAATGCCATCTGAGTCGCTGTATTCAGACTCACACCCAGAAAACACATCTCTCGTGAGGGTACTAGACTGGACTTTATTTCGCTCACAGAATACCCCAGGCATCTGAAAACTGTCATCACACACTGCAGATGTCAAGGTCGTGTGCTTTGTCTCGAGCCAGTATCAAACAATCGTCCAGATAGGGATAAATCTGAATTCCCCAAGCTATATCTGGAGCCAGGACTTCGAAAATACTGGGCGCAGTAGATAAGCCAAAGGGCAATGCAGAGAACTGATAATGCAAATTCCCAGTCCGAAACCTCAGGAATTTCCTGCAACTGGGCCTGATAGGAATGTGAAGATAGGCCTCCTTGAGATCCAAAGTCACCATCCAGTGATCCCTGCCCAGCATAGGCAACAGCTGTTGCAGTGTTAACATCTTGAATTTCGGAATTTCTAGAAAGGTGTTTAGAACGGATAAATCCAGAATGGGTCTCCAAGTATTTGGCACTAAGAAAACGGGGGGAATAACCCTGTGCCTTTCCGCCGAAGACGGAAAACCCCCCGCCCCTTTCCGCCGAAGGAACTTCCTGTATTGCTCCCAACCGGAGCAGAGAAGAAATCTGCGCCTGTGCTTCCAATTTTTGCTGATGAGGCACATCCGGCATACCGCTGAAAGGTGGGAAAGTGTGAAAATAAAATTTGTAGCCTCGAGTTACAATGTCCAACACCCATTTGTCCTGGGTAACCAAATGCCAATTTCCATTGAAAAGTCCCAGTTTTCTGCCCAGAGGAGCTGCCAGCAAAGCAGAGTCCGGCAGCTGAAGACACAGGTCATTGGGTCTGCTTCCGAAAGGACTGACCCTTGCCCTCCCCAGCAGAAGGGGTAGAGGAACTCAAAGACCTAGAAGTAACAGGGCCCTGAAAGGAAGCCCTACCTCTACTTCGACTTGCCTCTAGAATAAAAATCCCAAGAGGGAAAAGACCATCCCTTAGCAGGCCAATTCCTATTGAATTTAGGAGGCTGAACCTGTAAAATTCCTTCACTGTCTGCATAGATTTAGCTTTTTCCTCCATTTTTTCAAAACTAATTCCACAGGAGGGCCAAAAGAACATCAGACTGCAAAGGAGCATCCATAATACAGCTTTAACATGCTCCGACAAGGACTGATCTTTAAGCCAGGCATGTAACAACAGAACTAGTAGCAGCCACCCTGGAAGAAGCTTGTAAAGCATCAAAACCACACTGCAGAGAATGCTTCCCAACCTGGTCTGAAGCATGCACTAAATCCTGAAGCTCCTTACAGTCAATACCTTCAGCTAAAGCATCCACTTTACATTTCAATTGACTTAACAAAAAATTCTGATACTTGAGCATATGAAACTGACAATTCAAAGCCCTCATAGCCAAAGTAGAAGAGGTATACAGTTTTTACCCCACCTATCCAGGGCCCTAGCATCTTTGTCCAGAGGAACTGGATTCTTAACCACAGAGGCCTTAACGCCCTTGGGGCCTTGAGAAATAGTTTCAGGATCAGCCCTAGGGCTCTTAAACAAGTACTTGTGAGCTTCGAACCCTGTAGTATCTATCTGGTTTAACAGGGCAGGAGGCAGAGAAGGGCAGCCTCAGAAAACACATCCTGAACAACATCCAGTACAGGAGGAATAGCCAAGGGCCTGTGCTGAGGCAAAAACAAAAATTCTCTCAGCCTTTTACGAGAATCAGAATAATCCTGGCCCTCCCATTTGAAATGTTCCCTCATGGAATGCAAAGTTTCAGAGAAAGAAAAATCTTCTGAGAGGGAGAAGCATCCTCAGCCCCCGAATCAGAATAGGGAGGGAAATCCTCAAGGCTTTCCACAGAGGAATCAGACTCAATGGAAGACTGAACCAAACCCTCCAACTCTGTCTCTACCCTGGGCCTCTTCTGAGGGGGAGGCATGGAACCCTAATTAAAGAAATCAAATCTTCAGCCATCTTCAGCATGTGCTTCCTAGGAGCTGGACCCTGGGAAAAGTACCAAGAGGGGCAGATTTGGACTTAGAATGGCCTTTGCCTAGAGAAGGAGGAGGCTTAACCACCCTACGAGGGAGGGAGCCACAGACAACAGAGGAGCACCCTCAACCTGGCCTAACAAAGGAGAAGCCACCCCTGTAGTAACAAAGGCGACACTCAGGCACACCGTCAGAAAGAGCCACTGAAGCAGCCAGTGGTTCAACAGGACCGACGTCCGAGCGGGGCCCTATCCTGCTTGGACCGCAAAGACTTTGCGCTTCCTAGAAGAGCCAGTTCGTCGGAGAATCCGGTTAACGGTTACCAAACACCAGCCTAGCACAGTCCAACCGACGACACCCAACAACGCTCAGGCCCTAAACAAGGAATGCAGAGTGAATGGTAATCCCTATGAGGAATCTGTTTCCCACAAGAAATACAGTTATTAACTTTTTCTGACATCCGACAATACTGAGACAAGAAAAGACAAAAATAAAATGTCCCCAATGGGGTACTTAGCCCAACTTGGTCTCCGTCCAGAACTCAAACCGACCGACCAGAACGCCGAACGGCACTTGCAAATTCTGCTTCTGCTCAGGACAACGCGGCAAGAAAGACTGAAAGTTAGAGTCGGGGTCATCGCATTTATACTGACACCACGTCAGTCTCGGGCGCCATGACCGACGCCAGATCTAGCCCTTTGGTATTCGGGCCGATGGAGGGCAGCGGAGTACCCATTAGTCAGGACTGCAGCAATGGGAGACGACGAACATCAATGTATTCTTGGCAACACTGTGGGTATAAATTTTAAGCCACATTGTAGAACCGCATTCAAATTATCATCCAGCATACAACCTGATAAGTTCAAGACAACATTTGTATTATTAGTAACAAAATTAGTACCATTTTGTCCTTTTATTATTTTTCCATTGTCGCTGATATGGACTTTCCTTCTGCTGTTCACGGTCATATTCCTGGTGCTGTCGCTTTTTTTTCTGATACTGTCCGGCCCTCTGATAAAAATTCTCTTGCATATACTGAGCATTACTAGGTTCAGGCAAGGAAGGATATACTTGTTCGTCTTCTAAATCACTTTGATACCGACTGCTATCACTGAAAGAAGCTTCATCTCTCACTTCCCTTCCCCCTTCCTGTTTCTGGAAGCAAAGTCATGACCTCAGTCTTTGATTCGTTGGCCTAAAAAGGCTGCACCATTTTCATAGTCCCTCAGGTCTCTTTTGATCTTATGCAGCTTCTGTTCACATAGTTTCTTCTCATAAATACCCAATTTGTCTTGGATGTCACTTAGACATTTTCTAAACAGGCTTTATCAATTGAAAGCAACAGATTATTGCAGACTACATTAATATCTTTCCTCAATGCAGACAGTTTTACCTCATCACGCACTACTAGTATCTTAGTCCATTCGAGTGAACATCAGTGAGCAGCTTTTTCCCATCTCTGTCTAAAAGCATTTTCTTCCATACTTGACATATCAAATGGCAGTGAGGGAAATTTTATAGCCCGTAGCCCCCTTAGTGCAGGTCATGGACCTGCATGTGTTTTCTAAATTTCACATGCAGGGCTGTAGCTCTGTGAAGAGCATTTACCAGCTCATTGGTTAACCTTTTGCATGGTGGGCCACAGAAACATCAGAGGGTCAGAGTTAATAAAAGGTTAGTGGCTTTCTCCATCCTAGCATTCTTACTCATCTAATGATAGGAAAAAAATGCATCACTTTCCTTTAATTAATGCCTGTTTGTGTCGAAGTAGTTATTTGGTAGGAGTATTTATGTAACTAGAAAGTGGTTTTCCGGTCTGACAATACGACTATTCTGCAAGCTTGCCCAGATCTGTGTGGCTTCAATCAGTGTTAAGGTTTTTGCTACTTCATAGTTTATGCATTAACTTGTCTTACTCTGTTGAGCACATCCCAGGCATTCATAACATGCTTGCTGATGCTATTTCTCACTTGTAAGTTTCCACATTTTGGTAATTGGCTCCAGAGGCTTCAGTCTTGCTGAGACAGATCCCGGATGCAAATGGATGATTGGTGAAGAGTAGCTAATTTCCTATAGTGGAAAGCATGACCTCTTAATACCAAGAGGGTGTATATAGCAGCTCTCAATGCTTTCATATTTTTCTGTTTGCTCTTTCTGAAGAAGAGAGATTTTGGTCACCCAGTTATTATTGCACTATTTAGCATCCCAATGGATTAAATGCAAAGCTTCTGGCACTGTTAGTGTTTATTTATCAGCATTTAGAGTGTCTACTTGAATATTTGGATTTCAGGATGTAATAAAACACTGGATGGTGATTAGGATTAAACTCCTAGGACAGATTTAAAGGCAGTCATTCTAATTTACATTGCCCTACATAGAAATGTCTCTGGAAGCCCATTTTAATAGGTGTTCATATAACATTGCCTAATTATTGTACTTATGCAATTTGAGCTACATTATTCACTTGGTTGTATGCTGGAGCGTTTCAAATTAGTGAATTGTTAGAGAAATTGGAATGAAACCATATATCATGTTTGAAGCTGCTATCAATGCATGTATTCCCTGGTCTAAGACTGATCAATCAAGTCAAGGTCATAAAGTAATATTGGTTAGTGTGTTCATACTTTTAGTTTTCCCTTTTCATTCATTTATTAACACCAGCACCATTGTCTGCACTCCTAACAAGAAGAATTTGATATTTTCTTTTCTTAATATGGCTCAATTAATGCCCAAGGATCTCAATGCTTGTAAACATAAAATGTTATCTTGAAATGGCTTGCCTTTTTTTGGTTATTCCCGTCATTCATTTAGGGTGGACAAAGTCTCAGATTTAGCCGATAAATATCAATCAGTAGGACTGATGAAGAGGAAAGGTAGATTGACCCCTGTGCTTCGTTGACTTATATTCTACAGTTAATTTTTGACCTATCAGTTGTTATGTGCCCCTCTCTGGTTAAGTTTTTGTAATCACTGATCATTTGGATTTTGCACACAGAGACCCTATTTGGTTTAAAAAAGATGGACTACACCTCTCAAACACAAGTTTTGATTTGATTAACCTGAACTTGTTCCTTCATTTGCAAAACTTATGTTTAAAACCTGCTGTTTATTTTCACTCATTACAGAATGTAATTCTTGTTATGGAAAAAAATGTATTTATAAAATGTATACTTTTGCTTGATTGTTTTATTTTTGGATAACTGCAAGTTTCATGGCCAGGAAAGTTGGGGGAAGAGGTTCCTTGGGGCAGCCTTCCCCACTTTTCATTTCCCTCATTCCTTTTCTGCACCTCTTGAAGATTATGAATATATAAGTGAACAATTTTCAATGTGGCCAGTTTACTGAAGAGATTTGGTGGGTATGTCACTT
>NC_056735.1:426679038-426856538 GCF_019279795.1 Protopterus annectens
GTATAACTGCTAAAATTATAAACCATATTATATACTCTGATGTACTTCTCAAATTCATGACACTGCTGTTATATTTCTTAAAGAAGAGTATACTCAAAGTCATCTCTAATATGGTGTAATATACATTAGTTTTGTTCAGATTTTCTTAGCCTGTTATAATAATATATGCACAACATTAACAGTGTCAGATTTGTCCACACTGTAGAAAAAAAAATACGAAAGAATGCATGGAAAATAAATACTGCCAGATTGAACACCAAACAGTTACAAAATAAAAAGTTAAGATATACTTTATTTCTTTCATATTCACACTTTTAGCTTGGGTTTATCATATTATAACCTATGCAGATATGCAGAGAAAGCATAGCAAAAAGTATTGTTTGCAATGTGAAATCAAATAAACTGATAATAGTAAACAACTTTGCATAATATTTATATTCATATGAACACTTAAGATGTGAATGAAAAAGAATGCAAAAAGATTGAGACCTGTTTTGATAATATAAAATGCCAGAAGTTTCCACTTTCATTATTCTGCAAGCTAAACTAACATATTATATTCATATTAATATGATGTTTTTTACTCTATGTACCACTCAGTGAAAAACTATTAATAAAGTGTAACTGAAAGCTAAAAGAATGAATAAGTGTAACCTAAGGAATGCAATGAAGAAGACAGCAGGCTGAGAAGTGTATTATATAATGCAGAATGTAATAGGCACTGTGTGACACTCAAGAATAGTACCAGTAGATTGCAGGCATATGAAAACTGTTGAATGATCAAGTCAAGACTGAGGAACAGTTGTGAAAAATAAGATTTGATTTGTAAACTACTTTACAATGCATCAGTGTAAGATAAAACATTCATGATGTACTCTATTTGTAATTCAAAATGGAACGCTAAGAAGGATTCATCTCACAAAACTTGGCTCCTATAAACAAATAAATACTGCAAGTGGTTTGCAATTTCTGCAGTAGCAGTATTTCATCTGAAGCAATTTCTCATTTGATATAAAGATCCATTTGCCAATCAGCAATGAGTGATGATGACACCTAAATGTGCTTACATGCATATCTGTCAGGGTACCAGAGAAGGTTAAGACTGTAAACTGCATATAAGCTTAATCATATAGCACTCGTTTTGATTCAGCCCCTCTATCGTTGCACAAAATGTAACAATCAGTTAACTAGATAAGGTTTATAACTTGTTTGAAAAAGACATATCTTTCATATTATTAACAAATTAACAACATCTTGTGGGTGTATATGCTGCTGGCTGGACAGGGTACAACTCAACAGTTATTTACTCAGCAGCTAGCAACAAGTAAAACTACTGAGGCTAGGAAATATATATAAGCTAGCAGGTTGGTAAAAATGTGTTTACTAAAAAAATTAAAGACAACCTGCAGACATAAGACGTTGGTTGACTGATTGATTGATTGATTGGTTATTTTATTTAGTTATTTATTTATTGGGATTTACAAAAATAATCTGTAATTGCATAGGACTTTTACATAGTCCAAACCACATATTAGAGTACCAGGCAATTCACACATGTTCTGTACTTTCCCAGAGTACATATATACATATATAATACATACATACATGTTTACCTATGCAGATTAGTCCAGATATGCTGTAGGTACTGCAAATGCCTCCACACAACAAATGTGTGAAAAATGTAAAGTCAGGTGTAAGGCCAGCAGTTGGGAGTGTAAAACTGTGGACTGTCTGCAGAGAAAACAGCTAGGACTAACCCAAAAACTGACACTTGGATGCTGTGTTCATCAGACTGTGGCTGATCAGCAACATTGGTCAAAACACCCAAATAAGTGCCTACAACTGCAGGAAGATACAAGTATGCAAACATAGTAACTATTACAACCACAGTGCCTCTCCCACATTGATGCTATACTTCATTGGCCAGTGGCATCCACCTCTAGGCTGGATCCCCTTCATTTACTTGATATATTATCCAACATTAATTGGACCTTCCTATATAACCTCCACCTTAATGAAGCTGTAATAACTTGCAATAAGCTATTTCTTGATGTACTGAACTCCTTGGCACCTTCCAGAAAAATCAGGGTAAAATCAAACTGTGCTCCGTGGCTCACTAAGCAAACCCACTCTACTGTGCACCAGAGCGATGGAGCCTGGAAAGCTTGGGTCAAAATAAAACCACTTTCCTACTCCGTTACAAATAACTTAGAAACACATGTAAAAAACTAGTCACTAAAGATAAAATGACTTTCTTTGCCACCTACCAAACTAGCCCACATAAAATCCCCCAAAAATTCTGGTCAACCATAAATAAAATACTTTACCCAGGTAACCCGCTTACCCCCAAACCCTTCCCTCTTAATACTGCCTCAGAGACTGCTGCTCTCTTAAATAATCATTTTACAGAAACAATCTTTACCTCCCAGTCCTACTTCCTCTAATACATTCTCCTTTCAACCAGTTCCCACTGTTTTCATCAAATCCCTGCTCAATAAACTCAAGCCCTACTCTCCCTCTGTCAACAAATTACCTTCCCAGTTTCTCAGGATTACTGCTAACTCTATTGCTTACCCTGTCTTTATTCTTATAAATCAATCTACTTCTGAAGCGCTTGTCCCAGATATATGGAAATCCTTTGACACAATCCCACTCCACAAAGTGGGATAGTCCACTGACCCTTCCAAATACCGGTCTATTGATATCCTATCCCCCTATCCAAAATTCTGGAAAAATATATCTACACTCAAATACTTAAACACCTGCTTTATAATAATCTCCTGACACCCAGCATGACTTTAGAACCCACCACAGCACATCCACTGCTCTACTCTCATTCACCCAAACAGAAGCAGAAGCCCGTGATAACAACATACTT
Source organism: Protopterus annectens (assembly GCF_019279795.1). Classification (NCBI taxonomy): domain Eukaryota; kingdom Metazoa; phylum Chordata; order Ceratodontiformes; family Protopteridae; genus Protopterus; species Protopterus annectens. The sequence continues at coordinate 426,681,917 of NC_056735.1, forward strand.
GTTTCCTGTTTATTTCTCAATCTCTCCAAGGCATTTCACACAGTCTCTCACTTTAAACTGATAACTAAACTCTATGACCTTCATCTCTCTACCCCCTCTATGAACTGGTCCTCTAGTTACTTATCTAACCGACAACAATCCAAACGCTGCCAAACTGTCTCCTCCCCATTTCTTCCTGTCATTACTGGTGTTCGCCAAGGCTCCATTTTGGGACCTCTCCTGTTTAATATTTTCACTAAGAGGTTATACTCTGCTACTAACCTCTCTACTCTTTTACAATATGCTGACAACTCCACCCTTATCACTACCACTCACAGCATTCCTGAACTCCTTGTTCTCACCCAAGACACTTTTGCTTCTGTTGAAACCTGGCTCATAGATAATCAGCTAATACTAAATCCTAAAATAAACTACACTTCTACTTCTACCCAAATCACTGACACAACACAAACCCTCTTTCTCCATAACCTCCCTTAACAATACCTTAATTAAACCCGAAACTTATACCAAATTACTTGGTGCCACTATCAACGATGAACTAAAATTTGACATACATATCCACCAAATCTGGTAGCTCCTGTGTTGCCATTTTCCTTTCTTGGATAAAGGAAGGCTTTTTTGTTCTTCAGTGGCAGTGGGGAGCTTGGAGCAGCCTATCTATCCCTGGAGGAGTGTTCCCAGCACAAGAATCTGGTAGTCTGTTAGTTGCAAAAAAGAAAAAAAAATGATCTTTGTTTCCCATCTTTCTTAACCTAGAGTAGTCCAAATACAGGCTTTATTGTATTCTGGACTTTTGGAAAGTTCCTGTGTTGCCCATTTCCTTTATTGGATAAAAGGAGGCTTCTTTGTTCACCAGTGACAGTGGGGAGCTTGGAGCAGCCTATCTATCCCTAGAGGAGTGTTCCCAGCACAAGAATCTGGTAGTCTATTGGCCGTTTTGGGCCAATTTCTAGCTCTTTCAAGTCCCCCTGTATAAAACCCACTTTGGCATGGTTTTTGCACTTGTTACTACTCAGTAAAGCTCCTTGTGGTCCTGCAGAGTGGTGCTAGCAGCAGTGAGGCTAAAAGAGCGACTGATAACCTGATAAAAGTGTTTGTTTTCCTGCTACTACCTGGGCGACTGTCCGATCTAGCTAAACTGCAAGTATTTCTGCTTCTTGAACTGTTTTAAACTGTTTAAAGTTGTTTTTGCACCTGCACTTTTAAAGTTTGTCCTGTTTGTTGCTTTTACCTGTTGAGGCTACACACTCAAGTGTGCTAGCCTGTGTTACATATTTATTGCATTTTCCTGCTGTTTGTTGCAAAAAAAAAATATATATCTTTGTTGCCCGTCTTTCCTGACCTAGAGTAGTCCAAATACAGGCTTTGCTGTAGTCTGGACTTTTGGAAAGTTCCTGTGTTGCCCATTTCCTTTCTTAGATAAAGGGAGGCTTCTTTGTTCACCAGTGGCAGTGGGGAGCTTGGAGCAGCCTATCTATCCCTAGAGGAGTGTTCCCAGCACAAGAATCTGGTAGTCTATTGGCCGTTTTGGGCCAATTTCTAGCTCTTTCAAGTCCCCTGTGTAAAACCTGCCTTAGCACGGCTTTGCGAGATTTTGCACATAGCACAGCATCGGGCAGCGCCGCTTAATTGGGTTTAAACCATTCTCGGCTCCACAAAGTCTGCTCTTCACTTTTTCCCTTAGAACTGATCTAGTTCTCATAATAAACACCCTATTCCCACTCTAAAGACTGGTACTTGCTCACTAAAGCAATTATATGTCAGCACTAAAAAATTAAAAGCACTACACCCTCACAAACTCCCCTTGAGTACTTTGTTCCCCATTAGCCCTTTTTTTTCAATTATAAAGGAATTCCCAATACTATTCTAGCATGTCCAAAGGTCAGTTGTCAATCTCCTCTCCGGTCCAGCTGGTGAATCTGGGAATTGTGAGGCAATGTTACAACTGCCTCATGTACACAGACAAACCTCTCTTCCTCCCAACAAATTCCAACACATGTGAGAGATGCAACCATATAGCAAAAACTGGAGGCTAACCTCTCTCAACTCAGTACTGGCGTAACCAGTCAGGAGGAGAAGGAAACCACACTCACTACAATTCCAGTCTCAAATAGACCTACCACGACAGCAAACCAAACACATAAACACCCAAAAACATACTCGGAGGCTCTAAATAAAAATCTGCCTAAGCAGCAGAGACCTCCAAAGCAGACACCCAAGCAACCACTACCCCAAAACAAAACACATACAACACATAGCTCACAAAGCCAGTGTGCCAAACAGTCACAGCCCTTAAGGCTAAACAACACACCTGATACACTTGTAATAGGTGACTCTATCGTCAGGCACACTGACGTCCCGCTCACCAGGCTGAACAAGGAGAAGGTCACGATGAGCTGCCTGTCAGGTGCTAGGATCTGTCACATAACACAAGCACTCAGGTCACTCCAAGGCAAGTACAAATATGACTCAGTCATTGTCCTTGCTGGTGTGAATGACCCGAGATGTACCTCCCTGGACTACATGCAAAGAGACATAGAGGAGGTCTCTGAGCATGTAGCCCAGGCTGGTATGACCCTGACCTTGAGTAACATCTTACCCTCACCAAGAATGATGCCACAATATGAAGACAAGATGATCAATTTCAACAATTGGCTTAAGTATTGGTGTTATTCAAAGGGGATCCAATGCCTGTCTGCCTGGGATGACATGCTCGACAAGCCATGATGCTTCGCTAGGGACGGATAGCACCTGTCACCCCTGGGCTTTCGGATATTGGCAAAGGCTCTTGCCACCCCCATAGTGCCTTTTTTAGGCAAGGCTCAAAAGACAAACCCACCTCCATAGGTATCACAAGGGATAAGAAACTAAGAGTAATGCTACTCAACGCTAGAAGTCTAAACCTCAAGATGCACGCACTCGAAACTCTCCTTAGCATGGAGAACATCGATATCTGTGCAGTAACAGAAACCTAGTTCAAGGCTTCCGAGAGCACCCCAGCACTACCAGGTTATACCTCATACCATGTTTTTTGGCCCCAAAACTTGGACCGAACCACAAAAGGAGGGGGAGTTTCAATATTCGTCAAAGATACCCACACCTCCAGGTTGGTGGCACAGCACGAAGCATCAGAGGCTATCCATGTGCAACTAACAGTAGGTAAAACTGCCTTCCAGTTTATAGCCTGCTACAGACCACCCTCCCAAACCCAGGAACCCCACTTGGCCTTCCTGAGAACACTGGAAAATATGAAGGTCTCTCCAAACACCATTATATTGGGCGACTTCAACTACCCTAACATAGACTGGGAGCATTACTCTAGCTCCAACACCGTAGCCCAAAGGTTCCTAGAATTTATAAACTCAAATGCTATGGAACAACTTGTTGCCACTCCCACAAGAGGGGAAAACATACTGGACCTGATCATCACCAACATGGGGACTCTATGCTCCAGACCAGAAGTGTATCCCTCACTGGTAAGATCAGACCATAAACTAATCTCACTAGATATTCACATCCCAACCCCAGCCCCTGCCCAGAAAACCACAGTGAAAAACTTCTCTAAAGCAAATTTTACATCCACAAAACTGAGGTGGAATCCTTCAAAGCCCCCGGGCCTGTGGAAAATACAGTCCAGACCGCAGAATCCTTTATAAACGCATTCTATGAACACCTTCAGGAATGCATGGATAATGCAATCCCAAATAAAACCAAGACCCAATGCTCCAAACGTAGGCGTCCTGTCTGGTGGACCCCAGCCATAAACAAACTATACAATAGAAGGAGGAAGCTACTACATGATAGAGCAAAATCCCAAAAAAGGGAAGGCATCTCTGATCAGTATTAGCAAAAAACTACGGGCACTCATAAAATCGTCTAAGGCCAGCTTCGAGAGAAAAATTGCACAGGACACTAAGGATAATCACAAGGCTTTCTTTAGTTATGTTAGGAACCTGGGTGGGAATTCTCAGATATGCTCAGAATTAGTCCAAAATGACAAAAAATACAGCGAACCCACAGACATTGCCAACATCCTAGCTGACAGGTTCAGTGCAAACTTCTCCCCCCCTTCCCCACCAAAAGGGCAAATATCTATCCCAGCAGAGTGCTGCCCCCCTGACATATCAGATGCTCAGGTAAGAGCCGCCCTCTCCAAAGCAAAAAACACAGCATCAATGGGACCAGACGGTGTCCCGGGCTGCATCCTACATGAACTCCAAGAAGAACTAAACCCAAACATAAAACTACTGTTCAATCTCAGCCTTACTACAGGATATGTACCCAAAGAGTGGCGTACAGCAACAGTGGTCCCTCTCCACAAAGGTGGTGCCTCAACGGATCCTGGAAACTATCGCCCCATAAGCTTGACTAGCTTCATCTTCAAAGCTATGGAAAGGATCATCATGGACCTCATAAATAAAGATATTGGGGACCTACAGACACTGGATCCTACCCAGTTTGGCTTTGTTAAGGGTAGATCCTGCCTCTTAAACCTGGTCGATTTCTTTGAAACAGTCACCAAGGCCATTGACGAGGGGAAGGTGGTCCACACAGCCTACCTGGACCTTGCAAAAGCCTTCGATACAATACCCCACTCGGGCATTATAGATAAGCTCACCAGCTTAAATATAAATCCCTATGTCACTAAATGGGTTGCAAACTGGCTCAAGGACAGAACCCACATGGTTATAATTGCTGGAGCCATGTCAGACTCCAAACCAGTTACAAGTGGCATCCCACAAGGCTCAGTCCTGGGACCTCTCTTGTTCGGTATATATTTCTCGGAGGTACAGGCTAACACGGAAGGACTGTGGCTGACCAAGTTCGCAGATGACTGCAAACTTGGCGCCATAATTGACTCTCCAGCTGACAAAAGCATCCTACAAAAGGGCCTCATAGAAACAGACAACTGGTGCCAGAGCCATGGCCTCAAGCTAAATGCCAAAAAGTGTATAGTCATCCCCTTTGGCAAAAACAAAGTGCCCACAAATTACCACATAGGTGGTAATCCATTAAGTACGGAAGAAGTAATTAGGGACCTGGGGACCCAAGTTGATAGCAATCTCTCATTTGACAACCACGTGGCCAAAGTGGTTAGAAAAACATTTTATATAGACCACCTAATCATGAAGGGATTCACATCTAGATCAGGGGAGGTCATCATGCCTCTTTACTCATCCCTCATCAGGCCCATAATTGAGTACAATGCCCCTTTTGGGATGTACCTTACCAGACACCTGCAGCAACTGGAAAGACCCCAAAAGTACCTCACCAAGAGGATCAAAGGGCTCAAACAGATGCCATATGCTGCCCGGTTAAAGAAACTCCAGCTCTACTCAGTGGCATACCGCCTGCTCAGAGGCGATCTGTGCCTGACGTATAAAGCCATGTCCAACCCGGAATTAATGGACATGCTGCACCTCAGAAAATCCAAATCCCATCAAGCTACACGCTCGAGAGTCTTGAACCTCAGCACTGAAATAAATAGGACATGCTGGAGGGACAGATTCATAACCCAGAGGCTCCCTTCAATCTGGAATAAAATCCCAGTCCAGGTTAGGCAGAGTCCCTCATTGACTCTCTTCAAGAGGAATCTTGATGAGTGGATGGGAGATAGTAGGTTTACCCCAGGTATCACTTCTGTGTCACTGTTAGACAGAGGCACAGTATACTAACCTCGAAAAAGGGCATAGCAAAATTCATTTAAAATGGGTGGCGAAAGCCAAACACACTCTGGCTAGGCTTATAAATGCCCTAGGGCAGATAGCTTAGTATGAGCCTATGAACCTATGAACCTATGAACCAAAGCCTAAAAAAAAATCAGAAATTTGGTCTCCTACACCGTAATCATAAATTGCTCTCACCCTTCACTAAACCTCCCTAACCCTGTCTCTACTCTTACCCTGTCTTCTGTATGCAGTTCCAGTATTTACTAATCTAAAATTATCACTTCTCACCATGTTAGAGCAACCTTACACTAAAATAGCTAGATTTGCCTCCAGTCTCCCCTATAAATCCCACAACTGCCTTGCCCTTAAATCACTACAATGGCCTGAATTCCCAAAACAACTGCTTCATCCACAATTGCATATTACACACTCCATCCTGTATAACGCCACTTCCTGCCCCTCCATCTCTAATATTGTATCTCAATATAACCCCCGACGTCTGCTTTGTACAATTGAAAAACAACTTCTGGACATCTACAAACCATCAAAAAATATTGGAAAGTCTCTCCATAAATACTCCTGGAACTCTCTTCCTTTTCATATGAAGAGTATCCCCCATAAGTCCCAATTCAAATTAAAACTTAAAAACTACCTAAAAAGACCTGGTCCTCTCCTTTTCAATCTCCAACCTGATATCTAATAGCCTTTTAGTGCTATTCCTACCTCTTACTCTAATTATTCCTTCTTTTCTAATGACACTAATATAGCATATCTTTATTTTTATTTTGTTTCTTGAAAGCTTTGTTGCATATGGTTTTATTCTGCTGTTATATAATTTCTATTACTAAAACATGTTCACCACCGTAAAAATAGAAGACTCATCTTATGTACAAGTTCTTGTAAATAGGTATATGGTAATTTTAGTTCACTGTATATTGCTATAATTGTATTTGGAGCTTTTTTTCTCGGGTCTCCACTGAAAATGGGCTCCTGGCTCAGTTGGACCAACCCGGTTAACAAATGGCAATAAATAAATAAATAAAATATATAAATAAATAAAATATGTAAAGTTCCCCATGCAATCATAGCCGCATAATTCAAAATATTTATACATTTTTCTGAGCCACAATTGCAGCAAAGTGTAATGTTATGTTTCGGCTGCCTCTGTTCATGGGGAATGCAGTATATATGAGTCAGCATGCATGTCATAAAAAAATGGACCTTTAATTTATAAAAAGTCTTTTTTCTGTCAAACAAAAATGTCTTCATCTGACAGATTGCATTTAAATCCTGATGGCAGGATGATGGTGATATTTTTTAGAACCCACTTATATTCTTCAGGTGACCCACTGTGGGATTTGAGGAGTGTAAGAGCAGCTGTACAAGGGCAAATAATTACCTGATGTACTAATGCATGCAGTATAAAGGAAAACTCTTAAAATTGGAATATTTGGTCTCCCAAATTAAAACCACAGTTGCTGTTCATAGGTTCATAGGTTCATAGTACTATACTATCTGCCTGCCCGAGGGCATTAAGCCTAGCCCCATATTTTGTGGCTTACGCCACCCCTTTAGTATGGGGAACTATATACATTATATTATTTTGCTGTCCCTTGAGCAGTGACACTGAGGTAATCCCTCCCTATCTATCATCTCCCATCCATCCATCAAAGAGATCTCTTGAACAAGGCCAGCGAGGTGCTCTGCCTCACATATACCGGGATTTTATTCCACAGCATAGGGAGTCTTTGGGTTGTTGCAGAGACATGATTTAGTGAGTGCATTTTAAGATAAGGTTTAGAGCACATGTTCTCTGCACATGATGCATGGTTTCATCAGCTGTGCAATATGTTCATTTATATGTGGTGTGCTATTGAGACAGTTCTATGTTATGAATACTTCCTGTGTTAGTGCTATGTACAAATAGCAGATCTCATAATGCCGGTGCCATGTGCAAATGCTGGATTGCATTGAGTTTGAATACTATTGCAAACAATGTTTCTGAATCTGAAAATGGTGAACTTTTCTTTAACTGATCCATTTTTTTCACATCCAACTTACGACCACAGCAGTTTTCACCACTTTACAGGAAAATAGAGAAACTTTTAACCTGATGCTTGGAATATAACTGGTTGGATGCTGATACTATGGTATATCTATAAGCAGAAGATAATCTGTTTGTGATACTATGAGACTTTCTGCAGTTGTATCACTTATACAGCAAAGAAGAAAGTGAAACACAATTAGCAAAGCTAGAAAGTAGTGCTGTTCTCTTTTTGCTTTAAATACTACGTTAGTGGAAATATTTGAGGAGATTTAGAAGGGATTGCAATGTGACTGTGGTATGATAAATAAATAATATGATTATAAATGTGCAGTGTGGCCAAATAGGGATTGGGTAAGCCAAAGTTTTAACACAGCACAGCACAGACATGCCAGGGACAGTACTGCATATTGAAGCCAGACATTTCTTTAAAGGCAGTCACTATGTTAATGGAAAGACCACAGGTCATATAACCCTGGCCCAGCAGCATGTGTGTTGTGTGCTTACCATGATGCACATTCATGTGAGCATGGAACCACCTCAACAGTGCAAACTGGGCACAGCTGTCAACCCATAACGGCTGCATATCAAAGTGCCAACTTTGTGTTTTTTTTATATATGAGAAGGAAATGAAGCAATATGGCAGTTAGAAAGGGGAAAGAACAAACAGAGAAATAAGCAAAAACAAAAACAAAAAAAAAACAATAGAATGGAAAATGTACCATGGATAGGGGAATGGGAATATTGTTTGAATATAACTGCCCTTTTTAATTTTTGCCAAAGAAGGGTAGGGGAGAAGGAAGCAGGGGGTGATGAGGATAGGAAGTAGGATATAGAGATATCAGCACAGGCAGACATGCAACCGTATAACACAGTCAAAGACTGATTGGGAAGGTGCTAAAATAAAAGGAGGCCATAAAGGAGATACACAGACAGACATAGGGTAGACAAATGCTAATGGGTAGAACTGGACAACAAGGTAAGAGTAAGTGACACACAGGGGAGGAGAAAACTTTTATGGGGAAAGGGTGAGGTGAGGACCACCTGCCAAACTACCCCACTTGGGAACCCCCCCATGCCTGATATCATGGTCAGGCTACTCCACCAGTGAACCAATTGCCAGGGCTCTACATTTATGTTACTCTGATGATCACATGGGAGTGTGTTGCAGAGTGCCATTCTGAAGATCAAGTTATCAGTCCACCTCATTTCTTGACATGTCTCCACAGCTCCTACCAGATGACCCAATAGGACACCATTGTGTCACTCCACTCCTTTCCCCGATGAGGAGCCTATATCCCCCACCCCACCCAAGAAAAGCAGAACCAGGGTCCACCAGTGATATTTCCAGGTTACCTTTCACAGGATATCCTTTATTACCCTGCAAAGAGGCTGGCATTTGGAATGATGGTGACCTAGCAGTTGGTGGTGCCACACCATATTCTGATCTATGGCAGACACTGTAGAATAAATGAACATAGATGAAGAGAAACAAAACAACAAAAACAAAAATAATAGAAAAAAGATGACAACGTGAAAGACAGAAAGACAAAAAGCCCTTTCCCTTTAGTCAGTCTCTTATAGATTGCTGAGGGGAGATCTATGCCTAGCTTACAAGGCATCCACAAACCCCACATTTATGAATCTCCTACATAATAGTAAGTCAAACAGTACCAGAAATAAAAGCTTTAGGGACCTGAATTTTGTCTCGGACTTAACAGAATATGATGGAGAGACAGATATGTATTGCAACGACTGCCCCTCCTATGGCACAAGCTTCCCATCCATGTGAAGCTGAGTCCATCTATTACCCAGTTTAAGTGCAACTTAGCCCAGTGGATGGGGAATAGAAAATTTACACCAGGCCGGGCACCCATGTCCATTATGGACAGAGGTAGCTTATAAATGCCTAGCCCTCAATGTCCTATTCATTAACAGGACATCATTATTATTTTGGGAAAACTTGGCTAGGCTCCCCTGAGTTATTAGCCTAATAACAATATTTGAATCTATGAATGTACAAAAAAGAGCAATGGTCAGAATGATGAGGTACACTTTTGTGGAACAGGTCTAGGAAGGAGAAGAATGTAGAGAGCAGAGCAATGGTCATACCTACAGGTATATATATATATATATATATATATATATATATATATATATATATATATGTCTTTGGATTCACTTTATAGCACTGAAATACTGAATTATCAAATTCAGTATCACGAAACTATAAAGTCGAATCTCCTAAACGCCGAACATAAACAAACGCGAAACACAAAACCGCGAATCTACAAACTCCGATCAAACACACATCACACACAACAAAACACATACATACACCAGCGTACATACCTCCCAACACTTCCCTACAATAAACATAACACACACGCACACAGCCAAACACATACATACACCTACCCTTAGTATATGCAAGAGGGAAAGCCCCACTTCACCCCCCCCATGTGGGGGGCTGCACCCCCCAACCGCCTACTTATATATATATTAACTTTGAGATTGCACAACACTCCAAACCACACACAACCCAGCATCGCACATTCCACAGCCCCCCCGCACAAACGCACATCACATACACTCAAAAACACCAGCACTCCCAACACTAACACATTCACACTGCACAACATGCACCCTAACCCACACCTCAAACACCCCAACACACTCAAACACACACAAACCCTCCCCAAAACCTCAAAAGCAGTACACTTACCTAAAGCACTATCCATACCGTGGGTTCGACATAATCCATTTGACACTTCTGGTTTCACGGTTTCCGTCCGTTCGACTTTACAGGCTCAAAATTCTAAAATTCAATATTTTAGCATTTCGAGCATGTAAAGTGAATCCATATATATATATATATATATATATATATATATATATATATATATATATATGGCAAGAGAGAGAAGATATATATATATATATGGAGAGAGAGAGAAGAGCTAGATATAAATGTAGATATAGATATAGATATAGATATAGATATATGTTTGGGGAACTCGTAACATAACACAAGAGTGTAACACTCATTGCTGTGCAGGATAGTCGCACAAGTTCTGGATGGTAACCAGTGTATGTGCATTACACAACAAGGGAAGAAATAACCAAGTGTACAAATGAAATGTACAGCCATGTGGAGTTATCATATAGTATGGTAAATTCCAAGTTGTCTGGCAGTGGTTGACACAGTAAAATATAAATAACTTAGAATAAGGAGCTCTCTGATCATGTGGCCCAGGCCGGTATGACCCTGACCTTGAGTAGCATCTTACCCTCACCAAGAATGATACCACAGTATAAAGACAAAATGATCAATTTCAACAATTGGCTAAAGTATTGGTGTCACTCAAAGGGGATACAGTGTCTGTCAGCCTGGGATGACATGCTTGACAAGCCACGTTGCTTCGCTAAGGACAGCTTGCACCTGTCACCCCTGGGTTTTCGAAGACTGGCCAAGGCTCTTGCCACCCCCATAGTGCGATTTTTAGGCAAGGCTCAAAAGACAAACCCACCTCCTTAGACAACACAAGGAAAAAGAAACTAAGGGTAATGCTGCTCAATGCCAGAAGTCTAAACCTCAAGATGCATGCACTCAAGGCTCTCCTCAGTATGGAGAATATCGATATCTGTGCAGTAACAGAAACCTGGTTCAAGGCTCTCGAGAGCACCCCAGCACTGCCAGGCTATAACTCATACCATGCTTTTCGTCCCCAAAACTTGGACCGAACCACAAGAGGAGGGGGAGTATCCATATTCATCAAAGATACCCATACCTCCAGGCTAGTGGCACTGCACAAAGCATCTGAGACCATCCATGTGCAACTAACAGTGGGAAAAACTGCCTTCCAGTTTGTAGGCTGCTACAGACCACCCTCCCAAACTCAGGAATCCCACTCGGCTTTTCTAAAGACACTGGAGAATATGAAGTTCTCTCCAAACACCATTATATTGGGTGACTTTAACTACCCAAACATAGACTGGAAGAACTACTCAAGCCCCAACACCCTAGCCCAATGGTTCCTAGAATTTATAAACTCAAATGCTATGGAACAACTGGTCACCACTCCCACAAGAGGGGAAACATATTGGACCTGATCATCACCAACCTGGGGACTCTATGTTCCATACCAGAGGTATACCCCTCATTGGTAAGATCTGACCATAAATTAATCACTATGGACATCCATATCCCGACCCCACCCCCAGCAAAGGAAACAACGGTCAAAAACTTCTCAAAAGCAAACATCCCACTTCTCAAAACTGAGGTGGAATCCTTCAATGCCCCAGGGCCATTGGAAAATATGGCCCAAACCGCAGAATCCTTTACAAACGCATTCTATGGATACCTTCAGGAATGCATGGATCGTGCTATCCCAAATAAAACCAAGACACACTCCTCCAAAGGCAGGAGACCTGTCTGGTGGACCCCAGCCATAAATAAGCTGTACAACAGAAGGAGGCAGCTACTACATGATAGAGCAAAATCCCTGAAAGGGAAGGCAACTCTGATCAGTACTAGCAAGAAACTACGATCCCTCATAAAATCATCTAAGGCTAGCTTCAAAAGAAAAATTGCACAAGACGCTAAAGATAATCACAAGGCTTTCTTTAGTTATGTCAGAAACCTGGGTGGAAACTCCCAGATATGCTCTGAGTTAGTGCAAAATGACAAAAAATACACTGAACCCACAGACATTGCCAAGATCCTGGCAGACAAGTTCAGTGCAAACTCCCCACCCCCACCCCAAATGAGCAAATGACTATCCCAACAGAGTGTAGCCTCCATGACATCACAGATGCACAGGTGAGAGCTGCCCTCTCCAAAGCAAAAAACACAGCATCAATGGGACCGGACGGTGTCCTGGGCTGCGTTTTACATGAGCTCCAAGAAGAACTGAACCCTCACTTAAAATCACTGTTCAGTCTCAGCCTTACAACAGGATATGTACTCAAAGAATGGCGTACTGCAACAGTGGTCCCACTCCATAAAGGTGGTGCCACAACGGACCCTGGAAACTATCGCCCTATAAGCCTAACTAGCCTGGTCTGCAAAGCTATGGAGCGTATCATCATGGAACTCATAAACAAAGACATTGTGAACCTCCAAACACTGGAACCTACCCAATTCAGCTTTGTTAAGGGCAGATCTTGCCTCTTGAACCTGGTCAATTTCTTTGAAACAGTAACCAAGGCCATAGAAGAAGGGAAGGTAGTCCACACAGCCTACCTTGACCTTGCAAAAGCCTTCGACACAATACCCCACTCGGGCATCATAAATAAGCTCACCAGCTTAAATATCAACCCCTATGTCACAAGATGGGTTGCAAACTGGCTTAGGGATAGAACCCACATGGTCAGAATTGCAGGTGCCATGTCAGACTTTAAACCAGTTACAAGTGGCGTCCCACAAGGCTCAGTCCTGGGACCTCTCTTGTTCGGTATATATTTCTCTGAGGTACAGGCTAACACAGGAGGACTATGACGGACAAAGTTTGCAGATGACTGCAAACTGGGGGCCATAATTGACTCGCCGGCTGACACTAGCATCCTCCAAAAAGGTCTCACAGAGACGGATAACTGGTGCCAGAGCCATGGCCTAAAGCTAAATGCCAAAAAGTACATAGTCACCCCCTTTGGGAAAAACAAAGTGCCCACAAATTACCACATAGGTGGTAATCCATTAAGTACGGAAGAAGTAATTAGGGATTTGGGGACCCAAGTAGAGTGCAATCTCTCCTTTGACAGTCACATTGCCAAAGTGGTTAGAAAGACATTCTATATAGCCCACCTTATCATGAAGGGGTTCACATCTAGATCAAGAGAGGACATTGTGCCCCTCTACTCATCACTCATCAGGCCCATAATTGAATACAATGCCCCATTTGGGATGTACCTTACCCGACACCTGCTACAACTAGAAAGACCCCAAAAGTACCTCACCAAGAGGATCAAGGGACTCAAACAGATGCCCTACGCAGTTAAGCTAAAGAAACTCCAGCTCTACTCAGTTGCTTACCACCTACTCAGAGGCAATCTGTGCCTGATGTATAAAGCCATGTCCAACCCAGAATTAATGGACATGTCCACCTCAAGAAATCCAAATCCATGAGAACTACACGCTCCAGTGACTTAAACCTCAGCACAGAAATAAATAGAACATGCTTTAGGGACAGATTCATATCCCAGAGGCTCCCCTCACTCTGAAACAAAATCCCAATCCATGTCAGACAGAGCCCCTCAATGACCCTCTTCAAGAAGAATCTTGACGTTTGGATGGGAGATCGTAAATTTACCCCTGGGATCTCTTCTGTGTCACTGCTAGACAGAGGCACGGTAAACTAACCTTAAATGGGCTATCTTCTGTGAACTACTATACAGAGGCACAGTCAACTAATCTAAGAAGGGTGGCGAAAGCCAAACACACTCTGGCTAGGCTTGTAAATGCCCTAGGGCAGATAGCCTAGTATCAACCTATGAACCTATGAATAAGATTAGGCAACAGACATAATCACTATTGCAACTGTGCACTGGGAAATATAAAAGCATGTATGCAATGGTATGCACTGCCTGATAAGTGTCATGCCCAAGCTATGCCAGAAATTCCTAGCAGTGTGAAGAACATGGCATAGGACAAATGTTTTATGAAATGTTATTTAAACCATGGCAGTAGAACCTCTGCAATGGTGGTTCCATACCTGCAAAGCAATGAAGAATCGAATGTTAAAGTATTACAGAGAAGAAAGAGACACAGACAAACTTACAGCATCTCTACAACCAGGGTCATTACATTTAACATTACAATGGCAATATTAAGAATACTTGGTAGAAGTAATGCTAATAGCACAGGTATAAATGCATCTAAAACATGCATCAGTCATACAAGTAGTGAACAAATAGGGAATGGTTACATTTTTAAACACAATCCAAAAGCAGATGAAGCAGTGATATACAGATACACTTACCCTGAACCTCTTGAGTCTGGTCTGTCTCCTCTGGCTGGTAGTCCAGTTCTCAGCTATTCCTTTGACGCTGTAAAATGCATACAAACAAAATTGATGAACACAGCAAAGCCATGCAATTCAGAAATAGCCTACAGCTGTATAGTAAGGCCTACTATAAAATAATTAATTTATACTTGCTTCAGCAGTCAGGTTGTCTCTTCCAAATTTCTTATTACCATTGATTGAGAAGGTCAAGGTTGCACCTTTTGAGATCATTATACCCGTGCTAAGCTTGCATACCAGGGTAGGTGATGCCCAGGGCATCACTCAGTGCACTGACTAGTGAGTACCAGGCATCAACTTTGTAAAGGGGACTGTTAGATAGGAGCATGCCCCACAGGGTCTCCTGGTGGTGTATGTGTAATAGATAAAGAAAAACGTTGGTTTCCCTGTTACACCATTCATGAGCCCTGCCACACTGAGGTCTTACAGAAGTCATAGCCACTTGCCAAAAGTTCAGAAGTCAAAATTATACCTGAATGATGTCAAGATTAGATAAATTAGTACAACTAGGTATTGATGTATTCTTGATAAGATGGATAGCTGCATGGCTTACAAATAGGACATGGGAAGCATGCAACTGGGCAAGTGAATTCCTTGGTTACAGTCAGGGTGTCCAACAGGGCTCTGTCCTAGGCACTTACTTGTTTAGATTGTATCTTTCAGACCTAACTTTTTCATCTGAGGTGTTCTACAGTCTATACGCAGACTACCTGAAAATGGGTAAACTGATTACAAGTGTTACAGATAAGGCATGTCTGCAAAATAACTTGACTAAATTGACCATTTGGGCACAAGAGAATAATATGTTGATAAATACATCAAAAACTAAGCATATAAGATTTGGGAGACATAAACTGAAAGGTGAATATTTAATACAGCACACAGTAATTGAAACTGTAGACTCATTTAAGGACCTGGGTATATGGGTAGATTCAGCTATGAGTTTTTCTAATCATATTAACCAATTGGTTAATGATAGTTATATAACTGTAGGTTGTGTAAAAAGATTTATAATGTCTAGGAAGTTAAAAATAATGAAGTCATTGTTTGTTAGTTACATTAGACCCAAACCTGAGTATGGAATGACAATATGGAAACCCTATAAGAAGACAAGCATGAGTAAACTGGAAAGAGTACAGCAAAAATATACCAAGGGCATCCATGGATGTGAAAATCTAAGTTATTATGAAAGACTAAAATATCGGAACTTGTACAGTGTCTCTTACAGATATCCAAGAGGAGATCTTATTCAGGTATGTAAGGCATTTAGGGACAATTACCTCTGGGAATGTTTGGGGTTATCAAAAAGTACTAGAGAATCATCAGATAACCTATGTAGAAGATTCTATAGGAATGAGAAGTGCACTAATTGGTTAGTAGCTGATGCATGGAACAGACTACTAAATTACATTTAAGCAAGCACTAGTTTAGATATTTTAAGAACAGCCTGGACACTTGTTATGGGAACAAGTGTTTTGGTATATTGGCAAGCTAGAAGGGCATTTATGCCCTTGCTTGAAATATTTGTATGTATGTATGTATGTATATGTCCCAGATACCTTGTGATGAGCATCAATGACCAACATGATAGCTCAATGTAGCATGGTGTAAAAAAAGTGTAGTAGAGCAACTACAACATACATTCACGGACGAAGGGTGGGCAGTAAAGTGATCTTCACACATGATAGTGTGGCTCTATCACCCAATGCGCAGTAAGGCACAATGGCAGTGCACTTCTTCCTGAAGGCCCTATTTGACAACATGCCAATGTGAATCTATTGCTCACTTTCATAAAGCCACAATAGTGCTGGGGTTATAAATGTGATTGTGTGTCAGCAGTCCATATGTGAGACTACCAGGCATATGCACAGGCTGTATGAGCCCCATACCACAATGTAGGGCAGACATGGCACTGTATTTTTAGAGTAGTTCAGAAATTCATGTAAAACTAGCTCATTAGTATAACATTGGCACTACAGGACCGATAATGGTGCAATTAAAGTCACGGTCATGATTGCTGCATTGGCCATGCTATAGCAAAGTCTTACAGGATACATAGTAATGCTTTCTATGGACATTACTGAGTATAATAACCAAGTGAACTTACTACAAAAGCTACAGTGAGAGGCATAGGCTATCAGCAAGCAGGTACATAGAAAGGCTACCTATACTGCACGGGAGGGTAGTGCAACAGTAACCAGCATGCACAGGGAGCAACAATGCAGGGAAGGGGGGGATTGAGGGCTTAAATGGTACAGGTTCTGGCTGTCCCCAGCCCATATGTGGGAATCCATAATGCCAGGGATCATAGGACTGGCCATGTTGGGTGGCAACACAAAATATGACAGTATGTTCTAAGGGACTCCACTATGTTGCAGAGGTCCAGTTGACATCTGAATGGAGTGGACCAACATGGACCAGGGTACAGAGGAGTGCTGGTCGCATATAATGTATTGTTGCCTGTGGGCCACAGGCCTGTATATACATATCATGGGTTGTAGGCTACACCATGAGCTTTATCTAAGCTGGCACCACAGACATCTGCTGGTGCTGGTGTTTGGCCTGTGCCAACATTAGTTATAGCAGCTATGTTAAATGTTGCAAGCACAACTGCAGCATGGATAGCAGATGGTTAAAGAGGATGGAAACCATATTTGTGTCTGTATGCATATGTATTCTGATGTCAACTAAGCAGAGACGGAGGCTGAAGGAGTCTACCTCAGCAGAGAAGGAGTTGCTACCCAAAGCCCTGTATTCCCATGTCAGGTGGGTTCCGTACACAAACAAAAAAATGACAAGATCTTTAGGGAATGCATGCAATAGGACCTGGTGGCGAAATCAAATGTGATTATAACTGTAACTAAAACCTTGTACCCCCTCTGCTGACAAGTTACCTTCACTCTTTCTACAAAAAGCTGCCAAGGCTATCGCATATCCTATTTCTATTCTCATAAATAGGACAATCAAAGAAGGTATCATCCCTGATTTATGGAAGGTCTCTCACATTATCCCACTCCATAAAGGTGGTAACTCCATTGACTACTCTAACTATAGACCTATTGCTCTCCTTTCTCCGCTGGCCAAAATAATGGAGAAATGTATACACCATCAGCTTGTACAACACCTCTCTCTCCACAACATTATAGCCAACTGTCAACATGGCTTCAGACCATATCATAGTACTACTACTGCCCTCCTTTCCTTTGTAGACACTATTAACCAGAACCGTAACAACAACCTATCTTCATTGGCCTCTCCAAAGCATTCAATATGGTTAACCACTCTTTATTAATCAATACTCTTGAATCCCTATCTTTTGATATCCCTGCCATTAGATGGTTTACTTCTTATCTCACTAACAGAAAACAAGCTGTTCTCTGGAATAACCACATCTCTTCTCTTTTGCCTGTTTCTATCGGAGTTCCTCAAGGCTCTATTCTCGGCCCACTTATCTTTTCCCTCTTCATTAATGATCTCCAAAATATAATCCCTCAAGCTACTTGCATTCAATATGCTGATGATTCTACACTCATCTGCTCTGCATCGTCCACCTCAGAACTTAGATCTCATACTCAAAAAGTCTTTAATACCGTCGAAACATGGTTCTCTAGTCGATTCCTCTTACTAAATGCTAAAAAAACTAAACTCCTCCTCTTCACCAACACATCCAGGACCCCCCCTTTAAACTTCACCATCTCCTCTAACAATGCCACTATCATCTCTCCTGACTCTACCACTAAACTGTTAGGTATTACAATTGATAATAATCTCTTTCAACCAACACATTAACAACTCCATAAAACTTGTCAATAGGAAAATAGGATCCTTATATCGTATTAGACCATTTCTAACACCTTCCTCTAGAACTAGGATTGCTCACTCCCATCTGCTTTCCACTCTTCTCTATGCTTCTCCCATTTTCACCAACCTTAAGAAAAACAACCTTACTAAATTGGCTACCTGCTACAATAACATTGCTCGCTTCGCTACAGGGAACCCCTACAGAACACATCACTGTCTCAACCTGAAACCACTAGGCTGGCCAGAATTTCAAAACTATCTTGCAATCCAACAACTCACTATTGCCCATAAAATTCTGTACCAACCAATGAACACCCCTATACTCTCTCAACTCATAATCCCTATAATAATCTTAACTCTCTCCGCTCCTCTAGTAAACTATTGGCTAGTTCTATAAAATCAAATAACACTGCTGGTGACTCCCTTTTTACCAATTCAGTAGGTACAAAATGGAATTTACTTCCTAGCAACATAACAAAGATTACATCATTACCTCTTTTCAAACAAAACATTAAACTGCACTTCCAAAATCACTGGCTGTGCACCTGTAGTAAACCTGATTAACTTTCCACTACTTATACTCTACTTCAAAACTATCTCCTACTTCTTACCTACTTACTTGCTCTCCTTTCTATAACTAATCACTTCTAATTTCCCTTATTCTTAGCTCTCTTTTCTCTTACTTCCTACCTGTATCAATATCTTACAAAGTATTTTTAACTTTATATAATGTCTTTGGACTTTAACTGTGTGTGGTAGTAATTATTTAATTTAATATCTTTATCATACTTAGTATTTTATGTTTGTATAGGTATTTTTTGTTTTACTTTGTGGACTGTGTGAGTCAGTAATTAACTCACTTAGTAATAATAAGTAACTGTAGAGTTGTTAGTTTTTGTCTCTTCAAACTTTCTTTAAAACACAAGTATGTTTTCCTTTATTGTATTCTCTGTGGAGCTTTTCTCCCCGGGCCTCTACTGAAAATGGAAATATCTCCAGCTAGACTAGCCCGGTCAACAAATGTAAAATAAAATAAATAAATAAAATAAATGTCATTCTGGACTCTTCCTTTATAGTCATAGACATGTTCTAGCATACCTGCACAAAAACATAGTCAAATAGTAGGAAAAGAATGGTCATGGGCAGAGAACCACATTGCAGATCATCCTCAGAGACATGATTGAGTATTTTTTTTGTCACTGTCACCTGACCCAGAGGAGGCCTGTTTGTGTGAGGAGGACTGCTAGTGTGGCTGTGTGGCTGTCAGGGACACATCAGGTTGCTAAGTTCATGTATCACTAACAATGTATGGTGGCATATCACCATTGTGAGCTTATTGATGGTAAACAGTGGCATATCTTCCTGAAAGTATGTTAGGGATGATGCCATCGCATCCTGTGCCCCAAAGTGTTTGCTCATCGATTGCCTTTGTAATTGTTTACCATGTACTGGTGTTGTATGAAGGGGAATGGAAATATCACATATGTTCATATGCATCTATCTATCTGTCTGTCTATAGATAGAATAAAAGTGGAATGAAAGTGGAATGGGATCAAGTGCAACAGGACAATACTTGACTGATGCCAGTATATCACTGACACCTGACAATGAAGGCCAGGTAGCCATGGAACAGGTAGACAGTGTATTTTTACATGTTGGCAGTGTTTACTGTGGAGGCAGAGTACTATTAACATCTATCAATATGCCTTTGGTGGCTATTGACACCACTCATTCTTCCTTATGTATATGTAGGGCCAGGTCATTCATGTCAGGTCATCAAGAGTGCAGGATCCTCTGCTACACTTGTGCAGAGCCATATTATGGTCAAATGAGGTCCGAGGCAGGTCAGTAAAGCAGCCACCCTCCGCCAGTGATACCAATATCCAGTTACTTGGCTGTCTCTCCCTATTTACCATGAAACACTTAAAACACTGTTCAGACTTGTCACCATGCATAATATTTTGTTCCTTTGATTTTACAATGATCACCCTGATTTGTATTTAATTTAAAACTTAAACTTTGCAGCAGAAACAATTGATGAATAAAACAAACCACTCATATTGAAAACAGACAGCATGAACAACAATGAACATCTGTTCCCTTGAAACTCATATTTATTGAAAATTCATCTGGCAACCAACTAAGCTACAAGACATTTTGGGATTCATAGTCAAATAGCATATAATGCAAGTACTAATTAGCTGATATCTGAAGAATGCAGGAATATAAAAGACAAATGGGTAATGCATTTACTAACAGCTTTGGACAGCCCATTGGACACAAATGTTACTTTTCCGGAGCAGCCCAGCAGTACTGTATGGTAAAGTGACTTGATCTGATGCATGTAAGACAAATGAAGACTGAGGGAATCAAACCCTGCACTACAGGAAGCAGCTCATTAACAGCTCACAGTAAACTATCACTATCATCCCTTCTTCTGTCTGCATAACTTGCTCAGACTTTATTTTTATTGTGATTCATTCATGTATATAATCCATGTGTATATTGCATTTTATCATTCATTCTAAATATAATGTCATGTATCTATTTTGTTTTTGCCAGGCTGAGACTGAAATGAGTCAGATGGGATCAGTGCTCTTCACTGGTTAACAAATTCAAAATAAAGTGAAATGAAAATAAATAAAATGACATACCAGACAAACTATTGCAGCCCATCACAATGCATTTGACACCTGTATGCCAGCAAAAAAAAAAACATCAAATTGAATTCAAAATGCATTCACAGTTAATGTTTTAACATTAAACTCATAGACTTCATGCTGCATAGCTTATTTACAGTCATATAACAAACATACTCAATGGTCAACAAATCAAGGAAAAGATTGTACTCAAAGAACATGGTTCATATGATGATTCTCCTGTTTTCTATAATTGATGCCTTCTTGTACACTATATCTACTCTGAGATGCAGCAACTAAGTATTTACACACAAACACACACATACAAATTACATTAGAAATATACACACACACACACACACACACACACACACACACACACACACACACACACACACACACACACATACACGCACACACACACACACACACACACACACACACACACACACACACACACACACACACACACACACACACAGATGTGACCATTAATTAAAACCCTTTGAATAACTGTATACATTTAGATGTTTGGTTGCGATCAAATGATGAAACAAATACATAACTAATGGCTGAGAAGTATATTTCAGCTCACTGCTGTGAGAATCGTACAGTGCAAACCTTTGCATCCCTCCCCACAACCTCCCAAACTCTTAGCTGGAGTCATTGACAAAAACCCAAAAATCTGAACAGATTTGAAATATCTCATATATGTAGTAAGTTGCTGAACAACAATAATTATGAAACTCTTAAAAAAATACTGGCATTATTCATAATTCAGTGACTTACCAGAAGGTGAATAGCATTAGTGGTGATTCAGTGATATCTGCTCAGGTAAAGGGAAGAGAGACACACACTCACACACACACACACACACACACACACACACACACACACACACACACACACACACACACACACACACACACACACACACAACATTCCATACCATTCCAAAAACAGCACAGATTTCAAGACCATACTTCTCAAAAAGGCAATTCCACATTTCTGCAAAACACTTCAAAAGCTATACAGTAAATTTGTTCAAATGGCAGTAAAAGCAAAATCCCTGAGTTCTAAAACTGAAACTGCATTGTAAATGTTTCCAAATGGCAGCCAAAGAAAATCGTAAGTTATGCACCAAAACAGCAGTAACAAAGCTTGAGTTCTGAAGCTGCAAAGTAAAACTGTACTACTTAATTGGCTCAAATGCAAAGCTAAGTTGAGAGACTTCCTGAAGTTAGAGCTAGAGCATCCATATAAAACACAGATGCAGGGCAAGAGTATGGCACTTCTTTTTCAGGTGCTAACAGAGTTTTATTTTGAACATTTATGGCCCCACTCCAGCAATGAGTTTAAGTAGCTGCCTAGGTTACCTTGTGTAGGATCCAGCTCTGCACATGTGACAGCAGTTGACAACTCTGCTACAGCACAGCATGCATAAAGCAAGGGCACCAATGTTGCTGGGCACTGGCCCCACAGCTATCACTCATTCCCAGACCTTTGTGCCACAGTGAGCATTACTCAGTAGATATGTAGGCCAGTGATCCAGGCAAAGATGGATTAGTGTAATGCATAACATATGTAACAACATAAGTGAGGTCTGCTGCATCTGCATACTGATAAAGCATATTGGGACAAGGAGCACACACCTGTTGAGGGTATTGGAAGGCCAATTTTGATCTATTGTAACCACTGTGGGTAGCACAGCTCAATCTGGCCATGCCATATGCTACACACACAAGCCATGATTGCAGAACATGTTTCCAGAGCTGTCATGTACCTCTCTTAGGTCTGTAATGACCATCATAATACCCAAGGCTATCAACATATGTAGGCATGGCCATAGCCATAGATGTGCCATCCCTTCTCTATCTGTTCTGTGGACATACTACATAACCACTTGACACACAAATTCTGGACAAAGATAAGGGGGGAGGTGACAAAGGTCCAAAATCTGGGATAAAATTTAAATATTATTCTTATAAACTTAGACAGTTGTTAGAATATGTTTTTTTTATTTTGCTTTAATATGCATTTTCTGAAGGATATGAAGTCTGAAACTCAAATGTCTGTCATTATTTAGTGACTTAAATACTCAATGTTTTTACAGCAAGCTATAAATTTTATGAGAGGCAGTCCAAAAATATCAGGCAAAAATCTGGACATGCTGAAAAATTCTGGAGAGTTGAGAGATATGGCTCTAGGTATGCCCACATGGTAGGCTGGTCAAGGTAACATAATGTCACATCACCCTGCACCTGTTGATGATAATTATCTTACCTACTCCCAACTGCTTACTGCCCATAAAATAATACACAATCCTAACACCTGCCCTTCACTGCAAAGCATCCTTAAAAACTAC
This sequence comes from Protopterus annectens, assembly GCF_019279795.1. Taxonomy (NCBI): domain Eukaryota; kingdom Metazoa; phylum Chordata; order Ceratodontiformes; family Protopteridae; genus Protopterus; species Protopterus annectens. The sequence continues at coordinate 426,705,457 of NC_056735.1, forward strand.
TTTCCACCTAGGAATCTTCGCTCAAGCAGCAAATGTCTCCTAACAACTGCCAAGTCTCACAATAGTGCAGATGACACCATTTACTCAACATAAGTTACCAATCACTGGTACTCTATCCCACTTACCGTAAAATATAACATCATTACTGCAGCTTTTAGCATAACCTAAAACACCTTACTTCAGCATGGTTGTGCTCATGATCCCATCCTGACTAAACTTATCCAGCTTCCCCTTTCTTTTGCTTCCCTTAACAACCTCTTTAATTATATTCACCTCATTTTTTTCTTCACCTCTACTCCTTTCATTACTCCTGCACCTAGCTCGTCATGCTTAATCTTCTCCTTTTCTCTACCCCCTCTTTTTTCTCTCCGCATCTCTTTTTTATCTGTTGTAATCTCAGCCTCTCCTTAGTTCTCTACATGTTCTACTGCTTAACTTTTTCTGCTTATATTGTTGCTTTGTCTCCTACTGTTTGGTTCTTGCTCTAGTATAAATGTGTTCTTTGGGTATATACGCCCTGAGCTACTTTTGCATCCCTGATTATAACCAACTTCATTACTGCTAATATGACCAACTGAATGCATTTAAAATGTTTTACTTTATTGTTTAATATTACTAGCTAATATATTTTAAAATGATGTTGTTTTCTATGCATTGTATATTTTTATGTGCCAAGCTTTTTTAATGTGGGCCTCCATTGAAAATGGGACTTGGTGCCTATTCAGACTTTTCCAGTAAAGAAAGAAAGACAATTGCTAACTAACTAACTAACTAACTAACTAACTAACTAACTAACTAACTAACTAACTAACTAACTAACTAACTAAGCCTGCAGTGGCATGATGATGCCAGCTTTGTGACCATTGCCTCACCAGCTATCCTACACACCACAGGGCAAGGCAAGCAAAGTCACACAGGTCCACATCATCCTTGTCATGTATTATTGATGACAGCTCCATTCCTTGACAGGGATGCCAGATAGCCATGGCTGTCCACAGCCTGCATCCCATCCATGTATGGATCCAAGATACATGTCATATCCATACTCTCAGTGGTCCACCATTTCCCATACATGTGACCCCCCCTGACCCAGTAGTGTGTGGACACCAAAAATATCTGTCCACTTGTTCCACTTTAATAAGCTACACCCCCTCACTAGACATTATACTCATCTCTTCCAACCTTGCAGCTGTGTACCTGAATAACATCTGCACCTCATCTAGCACTCCTCCATTCAGTCTTTGTAGTTGTTGCTGCTATATGCCACTGTATCTCTCACACTCCATGTGCAAATGATGACAACTGTACCCTGCCCACCCTTCTGTCTTATATGGCTAAGGTCATATCTGATGCATAGCATGGCCATCTGTTCATTGTGTTTCACAAGTCATAGCCTGGGTGTAGTGTTCCATGCATCATTTTGTTTTCTATGTTGTCTTTGTCATGGCCCACATTTGTAGAACTGACACTGCCTTTTTGTCAGTGCGGCAGCATACTTCACCCACCTCAGCCTTGCATTGGATTCCCCTGTAGCTAGTTCTACCAATCTCTCCCCCTAAGATCCTCATGTCTATGGTCTGTCTGGGACTTTGATGGTGACCTCATGTTATGGTTGTTTGCCTAAAACCATGCTGTGCAATATAGCACAAATACCAAGTATGTTGCAGTAGGTCTACAGGGCATACTGCTATGCAGTGGAAGAGGTATCTAGGTAATGGAAGTAGGCTTTTAACACGGCAAGCACACATCTGATGCTGTTGTGGGTCAGTACAACCATTGAATTGTATGATATCTCAGCCATGGTCTAAGAGTTGCATATAGTGTCATGTGCCATGGCTCAGGGCATATTCAGCATCACCTGCAACATGACAGTTGACCACTTTATGCCCTGACTGCAGTTCTCACACCTGTTGGCTTGTTTGTGTAGCATGTGTGTGTGTGTGTGTGTGTGTGTGTGTGTGTGTGTGTGTGTGTGTGTGTGTGTGTGTGTGTGTGTGAATCATGGGAACTCCCTGATTAACATATTGACACATTAATTGTTGCACTCCCTACATTACAAACTACCTGGCAGTTGATGGAATGGAAACCTTCTTGTTGACATACTTAATGCCACGTAGTGCAGTCTGTGGTTCACTGAACATCAGGATAATAGACTATTTCATAAAAGGCCAGCATAGTGCTGTTTCTCTTCCAAAATTTGTATGAGATACATATGGTCCTCCATATGCTGCAGGATGTTGTCAAGGGACTAGTAAATGATCTGTGAGGAAGAAATCTACAAAACTTCTACTGGTTCCCCCTGATTGCCACTTTAAAGTCCCTATAGCAAGGATGGTTAATGTTACAGAAACCTAAGTGTCCAGTGGAATAGGCATTCTATGCATCCAGTGTGACTCCATGTGAGGAAGCCACATATTAACAAGCTCCTGTATGGTGTCTCTGTTTACATAGCAGTGTTCAACCGTGTCTCTGTAGTGGAGGTGATGGTATTTCAGCCACAGGTGGACCCATCTCAGATGCAGAAAGTCTTGGCTGCAAGAGTGACCATAAGCATGCAGTGTTCAACTAATGCTGAAGCTGCTCATAGCAGTTTAGCATGGTCAGTATGTCTATTTACTAGAAAACTACAGTGCATAAATTAGTTGCTCACTGTAGCTGATTACACAGTTTTTCTGAATCAGTCTCCCATGTTGTCTTCTCTCATTTGCATTCTCAGTTGGTCTCATTTCCATAATGTCTCCCATTTGCATATTGTTATACAGTTACTTGCATATGATGTTAGGGGTGCTTTCATCCTCATCCTACACACCACTGCTCACATGCTATTTTGCCTAATACAGAATGCAGTAATTGTTTCTGAATACCCTCTATTGTCTAAGTGTGTGGGTGTTTAGATATGTGAGATTCACTTGAATGTGGAAGCAATTACATTGTGATCCTCACAAAATAGAATCTGGAAGTGTGACTGTGGTTTACTTTTTTAAATGACTCAGTTACTATGATATCTTAAATAATTCTGATGATGATGATGTTCAATTTATTTATTGACATTGTTTACCAGACAAGTTCGACTAGACCTTATTGTGCCCATTTTCAATGTAGGCCTGGAGAGAAAAGCTCTACAGTCACAGTTATTAAAAAAAAACATAAAAATAAATAGAACAGACACCAACATGAGTACAGAGTTTTGCACAGAATATAAAAATAATATATAAATACAACACATTGTATAATTGTAAGAATGTTGAAGAAGAAACACAATGTAGCTTTGATTTGTAAGGAGATCTAAGGCAAAGCATCATCCTAACATTGGATGTGGTAGGTTTATGCACCGTGTGGAGTTATCTTCTGATCTAAGGGATCATTTGGGGAAGTATATACAAAGTAATGTGCTGAGGGCTGGACAGATTACAGGTTTGTTAATGATGTTATATGCAGTTGTCAGTTGAAGGTAGAAGAGTTGGGAAGTTCAAGCCACTTAAGGGAGGGAAATGATGTGATGGGAGGAGGAAGTAGCATCGGTAACAAATTTGGGGATTTTGTTTTATCAACTTTAAAGTTGAGCTTTTATGGAGGATTGTAGGTTGGTTATGAGTAGGGCCCCAGTGACTAGAGCAGGTAGGGGTAGGTTTTGGCCAGGTTAGTTTTGGTAGATGTATTTAAGAAGGTTTTGTTTCTGTATAGCATATCAAGTTTCTGGTGGTGTTTTTTGGCCATACCTTGGATAAGGTAGTCAAACTACAGACTGTCATCTATTAAAACTCCTAAGAATTTAGCATAAGGGTCTGCTTCTATTTCTATATTATTGAGAGAGTAGATCTTGAATAAGGCTTTATCTGTGTAATAAAATGTAGGAGTATAAAGATGGAGCTTAGTTTTTTGGGGAATGGGAAGGAGTTGTGCATTAGCCAGTTTTTGATGGAAATAAATGTTTTTGTGTCATTTGTTGTAGATGAATTGAGGAGGTTGAAGAACAGATTATGGTGGAGTCATCTGCATACTGAGCTAAGGAACCTCGACAGGGGGCTGTATACAGATTATTCATAAAGATGTTAAAGAGTAGAATTCCAAGGATGGATGCTTGAGGCACACCAATGGAACTAAGAAGGTATAGTGAGACGAGCCTTAACATTTTACTGATTGCTGTCTGTTTAATAGGTAGCTGGAAACCCATTGAATTAAGCAAGATGACAGAGCAGAGAAAGTGTATGAAGGAGTTTTGAATATGAAATGTCAAATGCTTTTGACAGGTCTAGGAATACAGAGGAGACAGGTTTGCCAGGATCTCTAGCTTTATTGACAGTGTCCATGAAAGATAATAGGACAGCAGCTATGCTGTAGGCTGCTCAAAAGCCACAATGCAGGCTGGTAAGTCATTTATTTTGTATGAGAAAGTGAGGAATTTCTTTGTGAATGCATTTTTCTAAGATTTCTGAGAGGGGAAGCAAGATGGGTATTGGATAAAAGTTAGAAATTTTGGTTGAATTACCCCTTTATGCAGTGGGATAATATGAGACTTTCTTCAAAGGTTGGGAACATTTGATTCAGTAATAGATTTATTAACGTGGATGCTAATTGGATAAGCTATAGCCTCTGTGGCTATTTTCAGGTATTCTGGGAGGTTATGATCTGTTGAAGAAGAAAAAGATTTGAGTTTAAGCAATATTTTTTTTATTAGGCTAGTAGGAATGGGTTGCAGGGAGAAGACTGGGGAATTATTAGGATTGTAATTTGAGCAGTCAGCTGTGAGTGAAGATGAGGAGATGTAGTCAGATACATGCTGATTAGGTGGTGTGTTAGGGGAGGTAGGGCAGTAAAATTGGATATACAGTTTATGAAATATGTTTTAAATTCAGTACTTATTTGAATAAGGGAATTGTCTGGGCATAGTCTGTGCTGTTTTTTGTTGTCATGGTTGTGTAAGGAGGCTATGGAAGACCATAAATTTTTAGGTTTCATTTTGTGGCTACTTTGTAAGAGAGTATAATACTGTTTTATTTTTTTAATCTCTGTTAACTTTTGTTTTGACCTTATTATGCAGTTACTTGAATAATTATAAGTTATTGATATTTTTTGTCAATTGTACCAAGCTTTGTCTCTGCCCTTCATGAGGACTTTCCATGACTCAGTGAAGAAAAGGGCATGTTAGTTTTAAATACTTTGTGGGCATGTGGGACTAAGGTAGTAAGGTATTAAATCAGCCCAGACCATGTCCAAACAATTCCCCTATCCAAATAGCTATTATGTTCAAAACATATTTCATAAACTGTATATCCAATTTAACTCCAAAATCTTTTCCCCTCAACCTCTCCTAACATACCACCTTCTCAGCATTTATCTGACTGCACCTCTTATTCTTCTCTTACAGCTGATTGCTCACATTACAATCCAAATAATTCCCCTCTCCTCTCCCTGCAACCCATTCATTGATAGATGCAATTTAAAATTGTATTTGAATACAAGGTTATTGAAAAGACATTAGGGGAAGGTAATGCCACTCTGCCTGCTTTGTTATGAATTCTATCTTGTCTGGTTATGTTATAACCAGCAGGGAGAATTTCAGAATCTGTTATATTAGGTTTAAACCAAATTTCACTTGCAGCTGGGATATCAGGAATATAGTGGGTTATCCAGGCATAAATGTCTGCAAGTTATGGGCCAGACTCAATGAAACCTACATTACATGTACACTAAGTGGACACGGTATATATTCAAGAACATCCTTACCACATTTTTTGTACTTTCTAGTCACTCAGAAAGATTACACTAACTGTACTTGTAATCTAAGTATTTAAAACTGCAAGTAAATCAGTGGGAAAACTAAAATTAGCAGAAATAAGGTGTGAGTTATGCCTGTGTTGTCTGTTCACTCAGAGCAGTGTACACTTGGTGTACAGTTAGTGTAGACATTATTAAATCCCGGACCTTTAGAGGGTGGAAGATATTTTGGTGTGTGGAAGGGACCAGGGTTTGGATGTACATCACCATACAGATGGATAAATAGTAGAAATATCTGTAGTGATGGGAATAAATTTTATTTTTAGGTAAGGATAGTGTCTTTGGGCTTTTCCCGGTTAGGGGTCGCCACAGCGGAACTCCGGTCCGCTAATGATTGGCAGTAGATTTTTACATGCTGGCTTGCCAGGCCTAATGCACAACCTTCAACAAAGGAACGCCCATTCACGCATGTCGCCACACAGAAGATGCTCTAACTGAGAATCAAACGGGCAACGTCTAACTGTGAGGCGACAACGCTACCACAGCACCACCACTGCAGTTGTAAGTTGAACAATTTAGGTTTGGAATAGTAGGAGGGAGATATCTGAAAAGCTGGGGAGGAAATTATTGGTTGAGGAAGAAGCACCTGAAGGGTTTGTTTGGTAAGGCTAGATGTTAGTGGAGATACATGAGAGAGGAAGAGGAAAAGTAGGGGAAGTACATAATCTGCTCTATCTGCTTTACTGTCTAGATCATGGATGGTAAGGAAAAACTGAAGCGTGAATCTTATGGCTAGGGTAGGAAGAGAAATGGAAGTTTCAGTCAACAGTAGTGTCAGGTATTATTTTTTAATTGCTGGCAGACAGTCAGATATGGACACTGAACTACCTTGCAAATACTGGCTAGCAACTGCGTGTTTGTTTCAAAGTCATCACAGTTGAAATGTATTATCGATGCCATTACTTTATTTATTTATTTATACTTTATTATAGCTGGACAGCAGAGAAATATGTAGGTAGCAAAGTAGCTTAATTGCTGGGTATAAGATCTATCTGCCTGTCTGTCGGTGAGAATAACTGACCTTACTTTTCTTTGCTCATTATTCTGGCTTTTCAAGACTGAGATGATTTGTGAAAAATCTGAATAAATTGGCTAGTATTTGTGTAAACCTATGTTGAAGTCACTTGCTATGATCAGAAATCTGAACTATATGCAGACCACTCTGTGTGTGTGTTTGTGTATGTGTGAAAATATCACCAATTTTTATCAGTGGTCATACACAATATTGGCAGATCCATACATAAATGTGTCATTATCCTTCAAAAATAAGACATAAAATGCATGACATGACATCTAGACCCTCAGAGATTCTAGGAACCTTGCAGCCCCTAATCACAGTCTGTATAAAGTACTGTCTTAAAATCCATGTAAAAGTATCATTGCTATGATTTATTGTTGTATTGCTGCAAGATGTCACTGTATTTAAGACTAACACATTCACCATTATTTCTGTCACTTTCCATCACAGTCAGACAGCAGCACACAATAAGTGACTATCTATTTTTCCCCCCTTAGAATATCGTTTAACTGGCCCACCTCTCCGGTGCCCAACATCCATGGCAAGTCTAATAGTTTAACTCCTATTCCCACTTCCTAGACTTACTCTGGTATTGCTGGGCACAGTTGTGGATCCTAAAGGTGTCCTGGAGGACATGGACATCTTTTTTCTTCCATTCCGAGGGGTTTATATATATGTATGCCCTACCCACTCCCATCCAACACCCTTGAGCTTGTCAATTATGATTGAGGGCAACTCCCCTCTTTGGACCATGCCTCCCCTAAAGGAAACATCATTGATAAATGTCCTCCCTCCCAGGATGGTCACTCCCATTGCTCCCTGCATCTCTATCAGTCACCCAAACCACTAACTGAACCTGCGTCAAATGGGCCTTAGTCAGGAGGAGCATAATAATTAGCTGTCTTTGGTTGCTTTGGCAGGGTTTGTGTGAAATCAAGAGCTCTTTGGCGTAGTGGTGCAACAATTAATGTTACCATCTCACAACACTTGGTTGGGCAGTTCTCCTTCTATGTGAGCTCTGTATGGACTCTCTGTGTCTGTGTGGTGTTTGTCCATATGCTGTGGTTTCCTCCAAGACCTCAAAGACATGTCATAGGTGAACTGGCATTCCTCCACTGAGTCTGTTGGTAAACATGCAGAGTGCGTGTGTGTTTGTGCATCTTGTAATAAATCTGGCTTATCAAGGGCGGGAGGGGGTTTGTGTGTGTGTGTGTGTGTGTGTGTGTGTGTGTGTGTGTGTGTGTGTGTGTGCGTGTGTGTGTGTGTGTGTGCACAGAAGGTCATTATAGCTTGTTTAGAGATAGTGAATAGTCTAGGAGCAATAATGTGGAATACATGACTATGATTTTTTTTTCAGTTTCCTCTCAGTCAGACATCCGTTATCTGTACAGGTGTCTATCTTTTAGGAGTAGTGGTAAGTAGCTATGCAATGTATATATATCTTATAACAACAACCTGAAACATGTCATTATTTTCTCTTTATTCTTTTACTTGTATTCCAGTTCGACATCAGACAGTACACAGAAGGTGGCTGCTTTTTGGGGCAGGGGTGAGGAGGCGTACTATGTAGAAGTATAACAGTGTCAACTCAAATGACTGTGACCATTTGCTCTTATATGTTTTTAATTCAAAAGGGGTGCAAAGAATGTGACTATTGTTTCTCTTTTTGGGAGTAGTGAGGCAGACCCATTTCCTAGATATGATTTCTGTGTTCTCACAATTATTTGTTATCTGATTACTATTTTCTCAGCTTTGAGCACTGAGATTAGGTGATAATTTATTTCTTTATGTCCTCCCTGTGGTTGCGTGGGTTTCCTCCGGGTGTTCCGGTTTCCTCCCACATCCCAAAGACATGCTGTAGGTGGATTGGACACTCTAAATTGGCCCTAGGTGTGAGTGTGTGCATGTGTGTGCCTTCTGTGGAAGGTTGGGCGCCAGGCTGGGAACTCAACACTGTAAAACTCCACTGCCAATCATGAGTGGACAGGTGATCCGCTGTGGTGACCCCTAACCGGGAAAAGCTGGAAGAGGAAGAAGAAGATTGAAAGAAAACATAAGACTGAATGACTTTCTTTAGTCATGATTTTTGCTCAGGCCATTATTGGATCAGAAGTTTGAAAAAAAGTACTAATGTATAACCCCAAACATCTAGAACCCCATGGCTTCTGAAGTTCTAGTGGTCTTCAGACTCTCAGATTAATTACATTTCTTTTCCTCTACAGTTACTATAGTAAATACTTGATCAGTAAGGCTGCTGAAAGGATGTAGAAAAAAGATGATAAGGAAGACAAAGTGTGAGAAAACAAGGAAAACGTAGTCTGGATGTTGAGGAGAGGACAGCATGTGTGAAAAGGGGGCACTGGAGGTGCCAGGGTAATAGTGTACTACAGGGGAGTGCAGTAGAGTACTTATCCTTGGGCTCCATTACTCTTAAAGCCAACAATGTTTTGCTATAATAGCAAGTAGCATATTCTTTCCAGCTACCTAGCACCTTAATAAGGAGTCTGCCTGCCTATGGAACAGATGTGGCCCCAAAACAAGGCCAAACCAGCCTCATTATAGTTTTTAAATTAATATTCAATCTAGCCCACTACATGATACATTATTATTATCCAAATGGTAATTATGTCTGCCACGAGTGAGTTTAGGACTGCTTTGTTAATTGTGTGTGAGTACATGTGCCTGTGCATGTGTGTTAAGGCCATACATTTTGTTAAGCTGCTTTAATTACCATTTTCATATTGGTATAGATCCTATACTCTTTTTATCAACCCTGTATATCTAAAGAGAGGCGAGCTCCAGAAATGCAAACAGTACCTTAGAAGAGGCTGTTTTTACAAAGTGCTAATATTTTATTCTTCTATATCTACATTCCAGAACAGAGGGAAGAGTTAAGACAGGAACTGGGTGGCAGTGAAGAGTTACCGAATAGCTGGGTAACCACAGCAGAGCTAGTAAGAGAGACGGCTAGAAAGGTGCTTAGTGTGACATCTGGAAAGAGGAAGGAGGACAAGGAGACTTGGTGGTGGAATGAAGAAGTACAGGAGAGTATACAGAGAAAGAGGTTGGTGAAGAAGAAGTGGGATTGTCAAAGAGATGAAGAAAGTAGACAAGAGTATAAGGACATGAGGTGCAAGGCAAAGAGAGAGGTGGCGAAAGGCTAAGGCGTATGAAGAGCTGTATAAAAGGTTGGACACTAGGGTGGGAGAAAAGAACATTTGGCTAGACAGAGGGACCGAGCTAGTAAAGATGTGCAGCAGGTAAGGGTCATAAAGGATAATGAGGGAAATGTACTCACAAGCGAGGAGGGTGTGTTGAGCAGATGGAAAGAGTACTTTGAGGGGTTGATGAACGAAGAGAATGAGAGGGAGAGAAGATTGGATGATGTGGGGATAGTGAATTATGAAGTGCAGTGGATTAGCAAGGAGGAAGTAAGGATAGCTATGAAGAGGATGAATAATGGAAAGGCTGTTGGTTCAGATGACATACCTGTGGAAGCATGGAGGTGTTTAGGTGAAATGGCAGTGGAGTTTTTAACTAGATTGTTTAATGAAATCTTGGAAAGTGAGAGGATGCCTGAGGAATGGAGAAAAAGGGTTTTGGTAGGAATTTTTAAGAATAAGGGTGATGTGCAGAGCTGTAGTAACTACAGAGCGATTAAACTGATCAGTCACAGCATGAAGTTATGGGAAAGAGTATTGGAAGCTAGGTTAAGAAGGGAGGTGATGATTAGTGATCAGCAGTATGGTTTCATGCCAGGAAAGAGCACTACAGATGCGATGTTTGCTCTGAGAGTGTTGATGGAGAAGTACAGAGAAGGTCAGAAGGAGTTGCATTGTGTCTTTATGAATTTAGAGAAAGCATATGACAGGGTGCCTAGAGAGAAGTTGTAGTATTCTATGAGGAAGTCGGGAGTGTCAGAGAAGTATGTAAGAGTGGTACAGGATATGTACGAGGGTAGTGTGACAGCGGTGAGGTCTGCTGTGGGAGTGATGGATGCATTTAAGGTGGAAGTGGGATTACATCAAGGATCAGCTCTGAGCCCTTTCTTATTTGCAATGGTGATGGACAGGTTGACAGACGAGATCAGACAGGAGTCCCTGTGGACTATGATGTTTGCAGATGACATTGTGATCTGTAGTGAGAGTAGGGAACAGGTGGAAGTGACCCTGGAGAGGTGGAGATATGCTCTAGAGAGAAGAGGAATGAAGGTCAGCAGGACTAAGACAGAATATATGTGTGTGAATGAGAGGGAGAATAGAGGAATGGTGAGGATGCAGGGAGTAGAGGTGGCGAAGGTGGATGAGTTTAAGTACTTGGGATCAACAGTTCAGAGTAATGGTGAGTGTGGAAGAGAGGTGAAAAAGAGAGTACAGGCAGGATGGAGTGGGTGGAGAAGAGTGTCAGGAGTGATTTGTGACAGACGAGTACCAGTAAGAGTGAAAGGGAAGGTCTACAAGAGGGTAGTGAGACCAGCTATGTTATATGGGTTGGAGACAGTGGCATTGATAAAAAGGCAGGAGTCAGACCTTGATGTGGCAGAGTTGAAGATGTTAAGATTTGCACTGGGTGTGACAAGGATGGACAGGATTAGGAATAAGTATATTAGAGGGTCAGCTCAGGTTGGAAGGTTTGGAGACAAAGCCAGAGAGGCAAGATTACATTGGTTTGGACATGTGCTGAGGAGAGATGCAGAGTATATTGGGACAAAGATGCTAAGGATGAAGCTGCCAGGTAACAGGAAAAGAGGGAGGCCTAAGATGAGGTTTATGGATGTGGTGAGAGAGGACATGCAGGTGGTTATTGTGACAGAGCAAGATGCAAAGGACAGGAAGAAATGGAAACAGTTGATCTGCTATGGCGACCCCTAACTGGAGCAGCCAAAAGAAGAAGAAGAAGATCTACATTCCAGAGCTCTCTATAACATTTCCTATCTGTTTTTTCTTGCATATATGCTACCATTTAGCCACTTGAAAAAAATGCCCCAAAATCTTTTTCCACATGTGGTACTGAACCTCCCACACCATCCAAAAATGTACTTATTCCATGGATGTTTCTTTCCAAAGTGTACTGCTTTGTACCTTAATCTATGCTGTCAGATAATAAAATATCCCTGTAATAACCTTGCCATGTTTTATCTCATCCTCTGTATATTGTCTTGCAGTTAAATTCTACTACAGAGCTTCATGTCTTTCTGCAAAGGGAACACGCCTGTCCGATTACAGTTTCAGAATTAGTATATTGATCCAACCTAGTACATTATTATAATTCATGGGATAACTATGTCATGTCAATTTAAGAGTTATTTCAATACTTTATTTCTTTCTAGCAGTGCAAGTTTTCAATAATGGAGGCCTTTATGGTTGCTCATTTTTATTTGTAAATATATTAACTTCTGTATATGTATATAAGTGTGTGCATGAATGTGTGTGTGGATGTGTGTGAATGTGTGTTTGTGTGTGCATGTATGTGAATGTTTGTGTGTGTGTGTGTGTGTGTGTGTGTGTGTGTGTGTGTGTGTGTGTGTGTGTGTGTGTGTGTGTGTGTGGGTGTGTATGTGTGTTTGTCTTTATGTGCCCTTAGTTGAAAGAGAATTGATTGTATAGCTCTGAAGACTTTTTGTAATGCAGCTTTTACTGGGACCTGTAAAACTCACCCCTCTGTGTTACAAAGGATTATGATCAAGTCTCTGATCATAACTTGCTTAGATAGCTCAAGAAATGAATCATTGCATCCATGTTGAGATCTCATAATAAGGGTTATGATCAGAAACCTAAACACCATTTTTTGAAGTGCATGGTGTATTATCTCCACAATGTAAAACCAGTTACAGAAAATAGAAGAAAAAAGTTTACACCTTTGAAATCTAGTAAAACATTTATCACTGTCAGACAGACAGCAGGCAGAAACTGTTTCTGTGAAGAGTGGAGAGCTTTAAAAGCTGCTAGACACTTAATTCTGTCAAACTTGGTTTGGAAGTATGGTAGAGGAAATTAGCTATTACGAAAAACAGCAAGATGTAGTCGTCGATGCCAATGAGGAGATGAAGCAACCCCGAAACTGTAAAAATATACTTATAATGTCCAACCAACGTAACGGAAAGCCACCACACGAACTTTGCAGCAAACACTTCTTTATTTAGCTATTACATTTTAAAGCTCTTTTAACTTCTGCCACTGTTCTTTATTGGTTGGCACTGTCTGTTGTTAGTCCATATCTTGAGACACAAATGTAATAGTGCTTAGGAGTGCTTAACAAGCTTTTGTTAAGCACATCCCAAGGTCTGTTAAAATCATGTCTTGTGCTGCAGACATCTAAAAAGAGCTTAACAAGTTTATATTCTTCCCAATTTTAGATCATAATCGTTGCATTCCATGTAGTACATTAGTATATGTACTTACTTGGTTTTAATAAGTAAAACAATAAAACTCAAACAAAAAAATCAACTGTCAGGGAACCAGTGTAACAGTATCTTAAAAGTTATGTTAGTTATGTTAGTTAGATGTATAGTCATATTTTTAATTAAACTGAACAGTTTGGTGATATTTGCAACACTGGGGCAAGATGGCTATTAACTGGACAGATGCCTGTACTTCCCTAATATTATTAAGTAAAATTAGTAAAATGAAACAGCTACCATTGGAAACTTGTGCAAGCTAGTTGTTTTTGAGTGAAAATTATTTTATCTTTCGCTTCGTGCGTGTGTGTGTGTGTGTGTGTGTGTGTGTGTGCGAGAGAGAGAGAGAGAGTGTGTCTTTGTGTGTGAATGTGTATGTGACTGTGTTGCTAACTGGATTAAAGAGTATAATAAGCAACCTGTTTGATAAGATGCGAGTTGGAAGGTGGGGGGGGGGGGGTCAGGCAATACTGTCCATAGGTTTAAGAACTCTGTCTAACTTTTGTGTATGAGTAAAATATTTTACCTTGTTGTGGCTGTGTGTGTGTATATGTTTGTGTATGTACATCCATGTGTGTAATTGTAAAGATAACAATTAATGAGTTTAATAAGTAATCTTGATACAATGGAGTTTTCAAGCTGTACTGTGTATGTGTAAGCATTCTGCACAGTAAATTGCTTGTAAGAACAAATTGTATATTTTTCTTGCATTTGTCTGTGTGCCTTATTTATAAAGCTAGTTTTATTTATTATTGCCATTATCACTTTTCCCTGTCATTTTGAGTTATAAGCATGTCTCTGCTGTAAGTGCATGTGTGTGTATGTGCATGTGTCAGCGTGTGTGTGCATATGTGCACACGTGTGTGTGTGTGTGTGTGTGTGTGTGTGTGTGTGTGTGTGTGTGTGTGTGTGTGTGTGTGTGTGTGTGTGTGTGTGTGTGAGTGTGTGTGTGGGTGTGTGGGTGCTTATGCGTATGACACTTTTACAGTTGCTGAGCATGCCTGATTTATTTGGTTGAAGATGGGAGACTAACAGTGAAAATTAATATATATTTCCATGGTATTGTGGCAAACTACTAACTTAAAATTGATGGAATGCTATTGTTGGTGGCATGTATCATTCAGTTTTTCTGCTGGCACTAATGTTTCATTTCCTTTGCCTACACAAAAACATTAACTTGAATTATCACATGCTGGTGATGGTGTGCTTGAATTTTTCTGCCTACTGTGATCATTAGATTTTCTGCCTGCACTGATCTTTCACTTTTTTTCTACATGCACTGATTTTGTTGTGGTATGTATTTTACATTTTTTACATGCACTGATCATCACTTTTCGGCTTGTACTGGAGCAGTAGAATAGTAACTAAATGTCTTTATGTTTTTATTTTTTGTGAGGGGTTTATTGTTTTTTTCTGCACAGACCTTCAGTGTTTCAAACTGCACTGACTCCTTTTTTTTTCTTTTTGGTCATTACTTGTTCAGTTTTTGCCTTAGTGGAGTCTTCCACATCCAGACCTTGACCCATCTAAGCTTGATACCACTGCTTTAATGTCACTTCTGGTGGGTGGTGCTTTAGCCAGTGCTTAAGACATATCAGCTGCTTCAAGTCACTGGTACATAACTACAAACAGGGAATATAAGATAATTACTTGATGGAATTAAGTCATATTCCTAATAGTTTTCTAATTCAGGAACAGTCTTTATAAAAGGTGTTTGTGTCAGTTCCTGGCAAGTAACTTTGCTGGCAATTTACATCTCAGAACTGAAAACAGTCTTGCCTTATAGAAGTATCATTGTCCACCTGAGCAGCTGTCCATCTGTAATTTCAGTTATATAATATCTCAAGGTATCTGTCTGCATGATGACCTTAACACCTCGCTGCTCTGAGTGTTTGTAATTTAGGTTTTGGTTCTAATAGCTTCACCTGACTTAATTATAGACACTGTTGTGGCTTGTTTATAATTTAAAATTTCTGCTTTACGTGATCTAAGCAAGCCAATTTAACATTTGGTATGTTCTCTGGTTGCAACAGCACTGACAGTCTGTCTTCATTCTCTTCCCTATCAACAACTGAGAAAGTGACACAGACTTAATTGCTGTAATGGAATATTTCTGTATTCAAGCAAAGCAAGTAACACTCTTGCTTGGAGCTACCACAACATTTTCTCATTATGTTTTTGACAGTTTTCATAACTATCTCTAATTGTATCATGTTGATCACAATCAAATATGATATGCATATTCCCAGTCCTGTGAAAATAATTGAAATTCATGACTTGAAATTTCCTGACTATACTCATAAAAAAGATGCCTGGAATCCCGTTCCATAGAAAAATATTCATTTAAGAAGCACAATGACTGAATCTGATGATATATCATGTAGCTTTATAACTTCATGATACTTCAAATAATAATCAACTCAAGTTAAGATTTTGACTGTTTTTTAAAAGAAAAAAAATTTCAACCAGTTTGTTAAGCCACTTGTCAAGTATGTCTTGTGCCAAAAGTGGGCTGTTCATACTGCTCAGGTGAAATGTATAATAAATCTGATAAGTTATGACTTTTTAATTTAATGAGACACATCAGGCCAAAACATTATAGCACAAAGTCTTTCCTTGCACATATACAGACATGCTATTTGAATTCTTTCTGGTATTTTCTTGTATAACTGATTTAGTATAATCATTTTATTAACTTTGAACAAAACTCCTCTGGAAACATGAAGTTTGTTGCAAAAATTATAGTTCATTTGAATCAGAATTAGAAGTCAGTGTTTTTTTTTCTTCTGGCCCTCTTGCCAGTACCATGTTTTTTAACATTTGCAAACAGGTCCTTGAATAACATCAGCAAGTGGTATATATTTCTCAGCGTATTGACCAAGATAATGTATGACAGAAGAATGCCAAAAAGTTGAAAAGTAGGGTCTACAAAACAGTGATGTGTCAAGTACTACTGTGTGTTACAGAAACCTGGACAGTTAAGGCAGAGCAGTTAAGGAAGCTAGGGATGACAGAGATGACACGCCTGAGATGAGTGGTAGGATGCACACTGTAGAACAGATGATGAAATGAGGACATTGGAGCAGAAGCCAAAGTAGATCCAGTTGCAGAGAAGGTCAAAGTGAACAGATTACGGTGGTTTGGGCATATGTGCAGAAAAACAGAAGACAATCTGGTGAAAAAGATTTGTGACAGGCAGGAAGAAGGCAAGAAGAAACAAGGGCTTCCAGCAAAGAGATGGATAGATTGTGTAAGAGAAGACACTGGTCAGTTAGGCATGACTGTCAGAGAAGGTCAAACAGGGGCACAGAACTGAATGAGATGGTGACTGCTTAAATGACACCTAGACTCCATGTAGAAAAAAATTGGAAAATGGGATTGCTGATGATGACAACTGACCAAAACTACTACATAGTTGTTGCCTGCATCTTGTTTGCCAACATGACTATATAATAAATTGTCATTGCTTTGCTTAACTGGCTATGCTGCATGACTGTTCATATCAGTCTATCTATGAGATTTCAAGCCATTACCTCCAGAACTCTGCAAGCCATTGCCTTCATGAAAGTGCAGACCTATTGCATGGTAAACATTCAGATGATTGCAGAAAAGAGGAAAATCCCAGGATGGAAAAAACTCCCTCGCCAGCCTAAGTAAGAAACTGAGATCCCTCATAAAATCCTCAAAAGCTAGTTACGAAAATAAAATTGCCAAAGATTCCAAAGACAACCACAAGGCATTCTATAGTTATGTCAAGAATCTAAATAGCAATGCTCAGATCTGCTCCGAGCTACAACAGAATGGCATTAAATATACTGATCCCAAGGATATTGTCAATATTCTGGCATTGTGGTGATGTGGTTATCGGAATTTGGCAATCTTTTGGTATTGAGATGGGCCCTTTAGGGGGGTGAGAGGGGGGTGAAGTTGGCCAACTTCACCCCCCTCTCACCCCCTAAAAGGCCCATCTCAATACCAAAAGATTGCCAAATTCCGATAATCACAGCCACACAGGTAGAAACAGTACTCTCCAAATCTAAGAATACAGCATCCATGGGACCAGATGACATCCCAGGCTGTGTACTACATGAACTACAAAATGAACTGGCACCCCACCTAAGTGTCCTGTTTAATCATAGCCTCACCTCAGGCTTCGTGCCCACTGAGTGGCGCACAGCTACAATTATCCCGCTCCACAAGGGAGAATCCACCTTGGATCCCAGGAATTACCATCCCATTAGTCTGACAAGCCTGATCTGCAAGGGCATGGAACGCATTATCATGGAACTTATAAACAAAGACATTGGCAACCTTCAAACACTGGACCCCACCCAGTTTGGGTTGTGAAGGGCCGCTCTTGTCTCCTGAATCTGATTGACTTCTTCAGATCAGTCTCCAGAGCTGTGGACGAGGGTAAGGCGGTCCATACAGCCTATCTGGACCTCACCAAGGCCTTCAACACCATCCCCCACTCTGGAATCATAGATAAACTTACTAAGCTGGGCATAAATCCCTACGTCACTCGATGGGTTGCCAACTGGCTTACTGACAGAACCCAAAATGTAAAAGTAGCAGACTCCGAATCCAGCTCCAGACAAGTGACAAGTGGAGTACCTCAGGGTTCAGTCCTGGGACCACTCTTGTTTGGCATCTACTTCTCTGAAGTACAAGCCAACACTAAGGGACTCTGGCTAACAAAGTTTGCAGATGACTGCAAACTGGGAGCCATTATAGAATCCCCATATGATGTGGATATTCTACAAAAGGGCCTTACAGAAACAGATGCCTGGTGCCAGAGCCATGGGCTCAAGCTTAATGCCAAGAAATGTATAGTTATCCCCTTTGGAAAAAAACATGTACCCATGAACTACCACATAGGTGGCAGGACACTAAACATCAAAAGTGTGATGAGAGACTTAGGGAAACAAGTGGACAGTGATCTCACTTTCGATAACCACATCACCACAACAGTCAGGAAATCCTTCTATGTGGCATACCTCATCGCTAAGGGCTCTTCATCCAGAAAAAAAGAGGTCATTGTCCCACTGTACTCATCCGTCATTAGACCCATTATAGAGTATAATGCCCATTTTGGTATGTACCTCACAAGACATCTGCAACAGCTGAAAAGGCCACAGAAATACCTCACTAAAAGAATCACAGGCCTAAAGCAGATGCCATATACTGACCGTCTAAAAAAACTCCAGCTATACTCTGTGGCATATCGTCTACTCAGAGGCAATCTCTGCTTAACATACAAGACCATGTCAAACCCTGAGCTGTTGGACATGCTCTACTTAAAGAAATCCCAATCCCTCAGAGCCACACACTCCAGGGATCTAAACCTTATCATCACAATGAACAAAACATGCTGGAGGGATAGGTTCCTGACCCAAAGACTCCCCATACTCTGGAATAGACTGCCCATACATGTCAAGCAGAGCGCCTCATTGACCCTCTTCAAAAGGAACCTTGATGATTGAATGGGAGATAGGAAATTCACCCCGGGGATCATGTCAGTCACCCTGCTAGACAGGGGCCCAGAGAAGTAAATACTGTGGGAAGAAATTTCCTGGGTATTGTTGTGGCTAGGCTTGCATAGGCCATAGGGCCGATAGCCTAGTACCGACCTATGAACCTATGAACCTATTACCTCTGCATTTTTCTAAGCCAAATGCTTTTCACATGTGTGAGTGGTTGTTTTGAAAGGCAATATATTGCCTAGGTGGTTATTGAGTACACTATCTTAGTAATTACACACTGTGTAGTCATTTAAGCATGCCTAGATGCTTACTCAACATTCTCTCCACACATCTGGTTACTGAATTAATATAATTTGAAGTCAAAGTGTGTAGGTTTTATTTTTAAAAGCATAACACATCTCTTTTCGACTCAGTGGTGTTAGTCCATGACTAGAATAAGCCACATACATATCTGTGAACTCTGTTACAGTGACCCTCATACTGAGAATGCATTCTCAGGTAAGTTGTTATATTCTGGTTCAGTAATAAGTTTGAATATCAGATTTGTAATATTTATAGTCTGTTTTTTATTTCAGTGCTACTTACTATGACAACACTGTTTAATCTCTGCCCCATATGAAAAAAAAAAAACATTACACACAACACACTCAGCAACTGCATAGACAAAAAAATCATTTTTTTCTGTTTTGGAGCATTTGAATTAGCAATTGCATTGTCAATAATTCTATTTCCACCAATCAGTTGAAAAATGTGTAGATGGTTTTATCACATTTTTGTTCTTAAACGTGCTAGAAAAATGCTTTAGTAGCTCAGTTTCTGTATTCCTTATTCACCACAAGACATAGCTCCTTATCAAACAGATATCCAAGTCTTGAACAACACTATCCTAGAAATTCAATAAACTCCATGTAGGCTTAGCGCGTAGCCCACACAGAGTTTACATGTTAGCATGATGAGCAACAGTGCTAATTGCATATACATGCCACGTGTCATGCTTACATGAATACAAGTGAGGTTTCATGGCCAGCAACAGTGTTGCAAGCTAGGAAACCATATAAAGTAGCATGAACACCTACAGACATATTTACCTATGGGCAAACTAGTTCTCCATGATTGAGTGGACAGCCACAATGACTACCATGGCTTATATAAGGCAATTCATAAAGTTCTAACACATTATAAGAAAGTGTAGTTAAGTGCAGAGTAATGTGCAGACCTGTTTTACGTATACAGATTGGTGGTGATCAGCAATGGTACATAGACTGCATTATAAATAATTATTCTGGGGAAGTGTTGAAAAGAACCACACACATAAATTGTAGGAATGACTACAGGGGAAGAGGACAAATGGAACATGGTAATGTACAGGTAATGAGGGCATGTCAATATAGCACAAAGACAAGACAGTTATAGTATGAATAGCAATCAAATATCTACTTAATACAGTACGTACTGCTGTTTACACTTCCTGTGTGGGTATAGTCTTATTATCACGTAATTATTGTATATTAGGTAATTATGACATATCAATGGAGAAACTTTGTTGTGATATAAGCACCCTGATATGATCACTGGATGGGACTGTGACAAACCGAAATGCTGCCAGCCCAGCTAGCTGGAATTCTGTAAATAATTATAAGTCACTTGAAAATATTAATATGGTTTATATATAAATGTGACACAGTCAGCCCAGCTAGCTGGAATTTTGTAAATAATCATATGTCATTTGTGAATATTAATATGATCCATAGCCTTGTCTTACAAATGTAAGAAAACTATATGTTAAGCGTGCATTAAACTACTGGTGCAGAAGTGTGTGTTGAACTGTACGTTTTGTACTGAGCTTCAAGAATGTAACCACTGTGTACCCTACTGGATAAAAACAGAAATGTATATACATGTGCAAATGTATGTTTTGATAGTATAGTTCAGTTTTTACATTTGTTGTTTGTCCGACTGGGCCAAAGCCCTTTTTCAGCGGAGGCCTTGGGAGAAAAGCTCCAGTCATATAATATAGGACAATTTAACAATAGTATTTAGACAGTCAATATTTGAGAAAGAGAGTACTCCAGGAATTCTTTGATGTGACATAACACTTGGTCTGCTCATAGCGGCGTGCTGTCTATATTGTAATTAGCTTATGTATTTGTTGTCATAATGGAACTAACCTCCCCTTGATTTTTGTTCATCTCCTGTTTCTCAATGGCTCTGGCTACAATTCTTTGTGTGTGTTAAGACTGTCTGCATTATACCAATACAAATCTTGGATTCAATGATTATCCATGATTTGCAATCCCTCATAAAGCTAGCTAGACAAGGATGTGCAAGTTAGTCCACAGTAAAAACCAAATGGTGCTGGCAAGAGTTACCTCCAACAACAATGAAATAAACAGCAAAAAACGAAGCAGGAGGTAATAGCCATGGCTATGTAGCATGACAGTTTTATTAGTAAAAGAGGTGAGCGTTTTTGTGGCACCATCCACTTCATCAGACAATCAAAGAACAGTAAAACACAAGCTCATCATTACCATCAACTACCCAATTAATCCTTTAAACCATATACCTAGTATAAAAAGTTTTATACCTAGTGTGAAAAATTTAAAAGCTTGAAATTAAAAACAGCTTGACAATAGAAACAGCATATCACACAGCATACAACTTAATACATACAATATAAAAGTATCAAAAAGTATAAAAGGTGGAAGTGGGGGTGTGCTACCCACTATTTCTTTAAATTTAGAAGAATGGGTTTAATATTAATTTTGTCATTCAGGCCTACCCCAATGTTAGCTCATAGCCTTATAATCCATTCTAGTTCCCTAGTTTCTACTCTATTCTTAACATCTCCACCTCTATTGTCGGTATAGATCTTATCTATTACTAAAAATAAAAATTTGTGTGTCTCATCATGGTCCCTCACATGCCTGGCTAAGGCATTTGTCTCTATTTCTCTGGTGATATCATATATATGCTCCCTCATTCAGTCTCTCAGCCTTCGTGTTGTCATTCCAATGTAGAAGGCAGGACAGACTGTGCAGTGTTCCAAGTATATAGTATTCATACTGTCACAGTTTACTATTATTCTAAAGGTAAACTCTTTCTTTAGATCTGAATGTAGAAATCTACTTCTAGTGTCAACGAAAGTGCAGTAATTACATTTATTACAGCGGAAAGTTCCATGGGTCTATATTGCAACATCGAACGCTAAAAACAGCAAATGATGTTACATTGATACATTTTCAGTGAAAGCTGAAAATGTCGAATCTACAGAACAGCGATTTCTTTCCTAGGGAAGGAAATCGCCGTTCCAACCCCTGCAAAAAAAAAAAAAATACACACTTCCAAACACATACACACATACCCAATCCTAATTATACCCCCTAAAAACCAGTAAACAACTAAATACAAATATGCATATAACCCAACTATACATTTAATGAAAAAAGAAACAGCAAACATTTTAAACCATATGCACTTACTTTAACCCGCACCCTAACCCTAAGGTCAGTAACTCTCGCACATTTACATAAACAGCTAAAAACACATACACACTTACCTTAATCCTAATTCTACCCCCCCAAAACAAAAGTAAACAACTGAAAACACATACACACGTAACTCAACCATACATCTAATGCAAATTATAAAACAGTGAACACTTTCATACATATGCACTTACCTTAATCCGCACCCTAACCCTAAGGTCAGTAACTGTTGCACAATCACGCTCGGGAGCTATACCAGACAAGAGACCACACTACACTTCAGAACATGGCAAAACAACGAAGCGGTCAAGTGACTTCCTTCCCAGGGAAAGAATTCACTGAGCAGCCACTTCGCTGTTTGGCCTGTTCGCTCTACATGTGTAGACGAAAACGCATTCGACATAATGAGTTTTCTTTGTACTCATAAGAACACAAGTTCCATACCTGACTGCATTTTCTCTTCTTGTTTCCATGGATTGTGGGCCACATAATAATCTTTTTATAGATTTTTTATTCTTAAAAGCAAATGTCGGGGTCTCACCTACCAGCCTTTTAACATCATCATCAGCACATAGTGTATTCCAGTTTTTTCAATATACTTCCTGTAGAGATCTAATGTTACTCGAGTAGGATACTTGTACTCTCATTGGTTTCTGAATAACAGTTCCTCCATCTATCATAGTATCCATATCTGAAAAATATGGCTTACCTGTTCCTTCCCTTGCCTCAGATAGACCCACTAACGACTGGTGTATCTCTTTTTCACTGTACCCTCTATGTATGAACCTTTCCTTCATGTTCTTGATCTCTTCCTCATGACTAGTTTGATTAGCTGTGAGTCTTGATGCTCTCAGACCTTGGCCTCTTACAGTGTTCTTAAATATATGTCTTGGGTGCATGCTCTGTCTATGGAGATAGCTATTCCTATAACATTCTTTCCTATAGATTTCAGTTTCCAGAACACCTCTATCTTTTTGAAGTGTCCTGACATCCATATATTCTATAACATCATAGAAATGTTGCACTGAAATTTTAAGAAAGCTGGTACTATTATCTATTTTGTGAAAGAATGATAAAAATGAGGCTACATCACCTCCCCATAAAATAAAAAGATCATCCACGAATCTCCTGTAGAACTTCAGATGCCTTCCCATCTCAGTGAGTAGGAATACTTTCTCCCATATAGCCATAACAATATTTGCACAGCCATTTGCACATGAAGTGCCCATGGCCACGCCATCCTTTTGTCTATATAAATTTCCTTCAAACAAAAATATATTGTTCTCTAATATCAGTTCCATCAACAATGATAATAAATCAATAACTTGTACATCATATGTTTCATCTTCCATTAAATACTGTTTGAAGAGCTCAACACCTTTACTAGTAGGGATGACTGTGAATAGACATTTCACATCCAAGGTAATCATGAGCCATCTATCCTCCACAGCTATACTCTTATAAAATGCTCACATCCAAGGTAATCATGAGCCATCTATCCTCCACAGCAATACTCTTATAAAATGCATACAGATCTTTTAAAAACGGTTTTGTATCAATTAACATATATATATATATATATATATATATATATATATATATATATATATATATATATATATATATATATATATATATATATATATATATATATATATATATATATATATATATACATTCTTTTTCAACACAGTTTTAAGGTGGTGCTCCACAAAAACGGACAAAGGTTCAGTACACCAGCCCCTCCCTGATACAGTGGGTCTCATGGGGTGCACTCTAGGATGTTTATGTATTTTGGGGAGTCCTTATATGATGGGTAGAACAGGTTTGTCTACTATGAAATATTTGAATAGCTCTTGGCTAATAACTCAGCACTGTAAGCATTCAAATAATGCATTGTATATTAACATGCTGCTTACACGCACCTGTTGACTATCTATTTTCTGATAAGAAATGTCATCATTCAACATTGTCAGCATAGATTCCTTATAAAAACATAGGGCAGGATTCATGAAGCCTCCATGTAAAAGATACAAGGCTTACACGGAGGCTGCAGTTAAACGGTGTGACATCAGCATGTCATGCATATGCATGAGGGCATGCTGAATCACACCTAAGGCTAACACGGTCCATGGAAGACAGTAGGGGGCGTGTCTGTAGGCCAAGCCCTGCAAGCGGACACGCCCCCAGAAGAGTAAAAGTGTCCAAAGTAAACACCCACGACAGTGTCCATGGAACTGTGAATAAACACAACACAACACATGCCCCCACAGACTATGAACATAAAATATATAAATGAACATGTTATATATTTTTTTTAAATTGTAAAGATGTTTGCCCATGAGTGCGCTCGTTTGCGCGGGCGTACCCATAGCTCAGCCACAGTTAGCAGTAAGTGGAAAAGCGTATAAGAACTAACCATGCAAAGTAAGCCAAAAAGCAATAGCGTAGCGGTAGAGACATTGGCTGAAGAGCAGGCAGTCATGGTATGAGCCCCCACACCATCAATTTTTATTTTTAGTAAAATAAGCACGAAACCAGTCCCTGACATATATTTACACATATAAAATTATATTTTATGTAAAATGTAATGAAATAGGCCATTTATTTTGAAGAAATGTGAGATAACAAAATAATAAAAAATGCCAGATGTGCCTATAGCTGAGCTACAGTTTAACAAGGTGAGTGCATCTGCCCGTAGGTAAGCAGTGGTTTAACAGGTGTAAAATGAGTGCCCGTAGGTGAGCAGTGGTTTAACATGCTGAAACTGTGTGCCCCTAGCTGAGCTGAGCGTAATATGAGTGCTGACAGCCAAATGAAGTGTAAACTAACGTAACCCATTTACGCGGAGCTGCGCACCGCGCCAACAAGCTAACTGATGGGCAACGTTGAGCAAGCTGTAACAAAACTGCCTTTACACAGACACACTCCCTAGCCTGTTTAGACAGTCATAAAATATAAAAAGCAGTGGCCAGGTTTGAACCCAGGATACCATGCACCATAGTCAAGGTACTGAACCACTAAGCCATGACAGCTGTACTTAGAAATGCAGTAATAGCAAATATATAGGAATGAATAGGAAGTGGAGCATGACAAAGCAGGTTTTGTGAAGTTGATACAATTCCAAAATGGCCAATCACAGATAAGTGCGGGAAAAACGGCATTTATAAGCCCCATAGGTGGGAACACACAGCATAAACGATTGTAGAACTATCTTGCAGCCAGAATGTCAGGAGTAGGTGAGGGTAGTTGCTTTCGAGCACAGAGGTGGGGCGTTGATAAGTCCAGATATATGGTCTGGCTCCTAGTCCACAATCATGAGGCCCAACTCATGCAGGGCCAGGTCCTGTGGGGAGCATATAGGGCTGAGGCGTGGGACCGGTTGGCTCATGATCTCACCAGTGCCACAGGGATTCCAAGGACTGGTGAGCAGGTCCGTCACCACCATGCAGACCTGAAGAGATGTAAGCAAGACCAATTGAACCTTTGGATCCAGGAGGCCCGGTAAATGCCCAATGTCCCACTACTAAGTTACATTTAATTATGTATGTAAGAAATTAAACTAGCTGATATTATGGAGATGTGTATTCCAATATTACTTCATTTATATTACAGCTGCAGGTGTCTGTTCTGTGAACCGCAGAGCCTATGGCGATAGGCTGGTGCGGTTGCATCACCAGGCAGGTCAGTAATCCTCTCCCAGTAACCGTAAAGAAATATAAAAGTATGACAGTTAGCAAAAGAGTGCAGTGTAGTCACTAAGTAATAAAATGTGCAAGTAACAGTGTAAGAGTGTTTGCAAGTATTGCTTTATTACAAAAGTGTGTTGCAGTCTGTAATCTAAACAGAAAAATGAAAATGTCTGAAATAAAGATGTCCCACCTGTAATATAATAGTACACAATCTGCAGCAGGCTGAAAAGTACAGCTGCAGAAGATGAGCAAATCACATGTGCGAAATATATCTCTGTTGAAATACTGAAACATGACAGAAGTGAGACTGCTGGAAAGGATTGTAATAACTACAGGTAAAACATGTCAATAAAGCCTAGAAGTAAGTACCATCCTGAATAGTAAAATGAAAACAAGTGAGAGAGTGTGAGAAAGAGTTATGAATCCACCAATAAAGTAGTAATAACCCCTGAATAAAGTATACTGCAGTCAGTACAGAATGAAATGAATGTGACAAGCAGAACCAAACTGCGAAATGTGTTCAAAGTGTTGCTGCAGCTGGAATGTGTATCCCAAAATCTGGATATGTTGCTCTCAGTCTGCAATATGCAGATAGTATGATTGTCTGAAATACCAAACATCCACAGTTGTCTATAGCTATATAAAGCAAATGTAGCAGGATGATGTAGCTGAACAAAGCCAGATATGAACGTGTATGAATAACAATAAAATGTATATTGATGTAGCAGTAACAGTCCTATCACCAAATTGAAGTAGTTATCATATAGGAAACTGTAGTTAGAACAGTAGTGTGTATATATCTGCAGCTATTAGAAATGCACAGCATATGTATTGGTATTCGAAGGTGTTAATAATATTTTCTTCACCCCACCCTATAACCACATATAATCCATTCCACGTGAAATTGGTATGTGCAATCACAATTAACACCCCTGGACATTTGTCCTGTTGGGTCATAAATATTTGCATGTACGTTGATGCATCTGCCCTGTTCATACATCCAAACCTGATGGCCTGTTGCCATCAATCAACCCTGCATGTTGTTGGACTGTGTATTGCTGTTCAAATTATGCATGTGTTATGCTCGCTGTTCAATGGTGTGAATATCTGGGTGTTTGGTTAATGGGAATACTAATGCATGCTGTTACAACTAATTGCGAATAGTATTGTATGTTACTAACCCAAACTGTCATGACATAATGCAAAACATAGGACGACAGGGAAGGCGGGTTCCAGCGGACCCACCTCTCCCACCTCAGCTGGCGAGTGCACCTGACACTAGTGCCCAGTCTGGACCCTCCTCCAGTGGCCCTGTGCCACCTGCGGCTGGAAGCACTGTAGGGGATGGGGCCCGTCCACCCTATTCAAGTGTAGCCGGAGGAGAACCACCACTCACCCTCCGTAGTGTCCGGACTGTGGTGCGTAGGGAGATCTGGGACTCTGTTCTTGGGGCCCCTACGCCAGCTTGAGGCACAGGTGGCACAATTATGGGCATGCCTGTTGTCCAGCCTACACAGCCCCCAGCACAGCCCCGTCCCGGGCAGTGAAGGAACAGTGGCAACTGCCCATGGGTGGGGATATCAGTTCCACTGTTGCCATCTGTGGGCTCATGGGCTCTGGATATCCAAACATCCGTCCCCGTAAATTGTGTAACCCCCCCACATGTGTCATATACCACCCCTGTATGCGTCTTGTTTGTCTTGTCTGTTGACCTACCCAACCTACCTCCCCAGCTATACCGACTTCCTTTACCTTACATACCACTCTCACCTGGAAAAAAAAAGGGCACTCTGTACCCACAAAAAAATTACACCCCATACATAGCTGCCCATTCCGCACACATGTCTGCTGGACATGGAAACTATCAATTACAATTGGCTGCACAAGTGTTATTGTTGTCCTGACACCTCTCTCAGGGGTGGAAGGTTTCAAATGTCACACCAAATTACAAACATATGCACAGCTGTTGCTGATGAATAAATGGGCAGCTATGAGCCTTACCTACATCCCTCCTGCAAAACCCAAGCTTGTTTCCCTACTGTCTTACCCTCTTTGTGACCCCTTTTTCACCACTTTCCTGTCTCCCCATTTTCATTTCTTTCAAAGAAAATAGCACAGGTGTGCGCCAGAGTAAGCACTGTTAAGCGGTTGTAAGTGGGTGTGCGCAGAGCTGAACACCAGTGCGCATGCGGGAGCTCCGCACAAACCAGCGCTAACCCGGTTACAACTGCTTAAAAGTGCCTTAGTCACTCTGATTGACAAGTCCTGTAGTGAGTTCAAAAGCAAAATAAAATCCCACTGTCAGTCCTGAACCCAGGACCTTGGAAACAGTAGTCTGCATGACTTACCACTAAGCCATGCCTCTTATACAAGAACATTGTGCTAAAATAGATATATCATGTAATAGTAGGAATGAATGTAAAGGGAATATAGGATGTGTAGTACACAAAGCATGTCATGTATACTTACTGTCAAATCTAGTGGATTTCTATAATAGTGGCCACCCTCACAAACTCAGGAACCTCACATGGCCTTCCTGAAAACACTAGAGGGGATAAATGTATCACCAAACACTATCATACTAGGTGACTTCAATTACCCTAATATAGACTGGGAACACTACTCAAGCCCAAACACCCTAGCCCAAAAGTTCCTGGAATTCATAAACTCAAATGCCATGGAACAAGTAGTCACCATCCCCACAAGAGGAGATAACATACTTGATCTCATCATCACGAACATGGGAGCACAATGTTCAACACCGGAAGTATACCCCTCACTGGTGAGATCAGATCACAAACTAATCTCGCTGGAGGTCCTCATCCCACCCCCACCTGAAATAAAAAGACCACAGTAAAGAACTTCTCAAAAGCCGACTTCACACTTCTAAAGACTAGTGTGGTCTCCTTTAAGGCCCCGAATCGGCGGGAAAACAGTACTCAAGCCGCTGAATCACTTACAAATGCCTTCTACCAGCACCTGCAGGACTGCATGGATAAGGCAATCCCAAGCAAAACAAAGACTCTTTGTACCAAAGGCAAGCGTCCAGTCTGGTGGACCCCAGCCATAAACAAACTCTACAACAAAAGGAGGAAGCTACTACAAGATAGAGCAAAATCCTTAAAGGTAAGACACCCTTGATCACTATAAGTAAAAACTAAGAGCTCTCATAAAATCATCCAAAGCAAATTTCGAGAGAAAATAGCTAAAGACTCAAAAGACAATCATAAGGCCTTCTTTAGCTATGTTAGAAACCTAGGAGGAAACTCCCAGATATGCTCAGAACTAGTTCAAAATGATGTGAAGATTACTGATCCTACAGACATTGCCAACATACTGGCTGACAGGTTCAGTGCAAACTTCTCCTCTCTCCCAAAGAAGAGATATCTATACCAAACGATTGCAGCCCCCAAACATCTCCAGCGCCCAAGTGAGAACTGCTCTCTCCAAAGCAAAAAACACAGCATCCATGGGACCTGATGGTGTCCCCGGCTGTGTGCTCCACGAACTCAATGAGGAATTAAACCCACAGCTAGGACAGCTGTTTAATCAAAGTCTTACCTCTGGATACGCACCAGGAGTGGCGCACTGCAACTGTGGTCCCACTTCACAAAGGCGGTGCCTCCACCGACCCTGGAAATTACCGGCCCATTAGCTTGACAAGCCTTATCTGCAAAGCCATGGAGAGGATCATAACGGACCTCATAAATAAAGACATAGGGAATTTGCAGACTTTGGATCCAACCCAGTTTGGCTTTGTCAAAGGCAGATCATGCCTTTTAAACTTGGTTGACTTTTGAAACAGTCACCAAAGCCATTGATGAGGAAAGGCAGTCCATACAGCCTACCTCGATCTGGCTAAGGCCTTGATACAATACCCCACTGGTATCATTGAAAAACTCATCAGCTTAAATGTTAACCCATACATCACAAGATGGGTTGCAAACTGGCTGAGTGACAGAACCCACAGGGTCAGAGTTGCTGGCGCCATGTCAGACTCAAAGCCTGTCACAAGTGGTGTCCCACAGGGCTCAGTCCTGGGCCCACTCTTGTTTGGCATCTACTTTTCCAGTACAAGCAAACATAGGAGGGTTATGGCTGACAAAGTTTGCAGATGACTGCAAACTGGGCGCCATAGTAGAAAACACATCTGACACAGATATCCTTCAGAAGGGTCTCACAGAAGCGGATAACTGGTGCCAGAGCCACGGCCTAAAGTTAAATGCCAAAAATGCATAGTCATACCCTTCGGGAAAACAAGGTTACCCCTAGCTACCAAATAGGTGGCAATCCACTGAGCACAGAAGAAGTTATCAGGGACCTGGGGACCCAGGTTGATAGTAGTCTGTCATTCGACACCCATGTAGCTAAAGTAGTCAGGAAGACCTTCTACATTGCCCACCTTATCATGAAGGGATTCTCATCTAGATCAAGGGAGGTCATAGTCTCCTTTACTCATCACTCATCAGACCAATGATTGAGTACAATGCCCCATTCGGAATGTATCTGACCCGACACTTGCAGCAGCTGGAGAGGCCACAAAGGCTCCTCACCAAAAGGATAAAGGGTCTCAAAATCTGTCCTATGCTGCCCGACTGAAAGAACTTCAGCTCTATTCAGTCGCTACCGCTGCTCAGAGGTGACCTTTGCCTAACATACAAGGCCATGTCAAACCCAGATTTGATGAATATGCTTCACCTCAAAAATCTAGATCCATCAGAGCCACAAGGCGGGAGACTTAAACCTCGACACGGCTATTAATAGGACGTGCTGGAGGGATAGATTCATCACCCAAAGACTCCCTATGCTGTGGAACAAAATCCCGGTACATGTGAGGCAGAGCACCTCACTGGCCTTGTTCAAGAGAAATCTTGACCAATGGATGGGAGATCGCAGATATACCCCAGGGATTACCTCAGTGTCACTGCTCGACAGAGGCACAGCAAAATAATGGGTATAGTTCCCCATACTAAAGGGGTGGCGTAAGCCACAAAACGATGGGCTAGGCTTGTAAATGCCCTCGGGCAGATAGCCTAGTATGAACCTATGAACCTATGAACCTAGTGTGTGAACAGAAACAGCCATGCTAGTTGGTAGCTAGTAGGTAATAATGTCAGTTAATGTACATATATAAATGTATGTATATATATATATATATATATATATATATATATATATGTATATATATGTATATATATATATTTGTAGGTGTCAGTGTGCATACACACTTAGTACAGGAAACAGGAGAGAGGAACGGAGAAATGTGAATCTACAACACAGCCTGAATCATGAGAGAGATACTAACCTTTACACTCACAGAACAGTGTCCACAGCATACCAGCATGGTCCCCGCCCTTACAATCTGAAAGGGCAACACCTATCTCACATACCCTTTTATAGCACTGTCCTGAAATCACAGTGAGAACTGCAATCAGTACACAACTGGCTGCATGCAATTAGCAAATGCTGGCTTACAATTGATGCAGAGGCCATCACATGGACTTATGCAGATACCTACAAAAGCATCCTGTACTCCCACTCCACACATGCAATTCTTTCATTGCACCGTCTGGAGGCAGACAGAGAGAGAAAGAGAAAGAAAAAAAAAAGATAAAAAGAAAATAAGAACACAAACAAAAACACACGTTACACAAACTAAGTTGAAGCTGTCATCAGTGTCAGTATCAAGCTGGGCTAGCAACAGCAGGAAGCTATAGTAACCGTAACGCAAACAGCTGCAACAAACACATGTAATGTAAAGTAACAAGTTAATAGTCTACATACTGTGAACCCTCCATATGTGTCATTGGTCTGTATCTATAGGTATGTCCATGTGATAAGTTGTGTGCACGTAGTTTCACCCAAAGGGGATGACTATACATTACATGTCATTCAGTGTTAGGCCATGATCCTGGCACCAGTTGTCCGTTTCTGTGAGGCCTGTCTGTAGGATGTGTGTGTCGGCTGGTGTAACGACCATGGCACTTAGTTCGCAGTCATCTGGGAACTTTGTCATCCACAACCCGCATATGTTTGCTTTCACATCTGAGAAGTAAATGCCAAACAAGAGGGGTCCTAGGACAGAGCCCTGTAGGATACCACATGTGACTGGCATTGAGTCTGACATGGCTCCCGCAATATCGATATTATGGATTCTGTATGTCAACCAGTGTGCAACCCATCATGTGACATATGTAGTAACATGTAAGCTAATGAGCTTGTCTATGATGTCTGAGTGGAGTGCTGTGTTGAAGGCCTTAGGCAAGTCCAGGTAGGCTGTATGGACTGCGTTGCCCTCATCAATGGCTGTAGTGACTGTATTGAAAGGTCAACCAGGTTCAAAAGGCAGGATCAGCCCATCACAAAGGCAAACTGGGTGGGATCAAGTGTCTGCAGGTTCCCAATATCGCTGTATATGTGTCCCATAATGAATCATTCCATAGCTTTGCAGACCAGGCTGGTTAAGCTTATGGGGTGGTAGTTCCCAGGGTCAGTAGAGGTGCCTCCTTAGTGGAGTGGGACCACTGTTGCTGTATGCCAGTGTTCAGGTACATATCCCGTAGTATGGCCAAGGTTAAATATCAGTCTTATATGCGGTTGTATCTCCTCTTGGAGTTCACGTAGCACACATCCAGGGATACCATCAAGTCACATTGATGCTGTGTGTTCTGCTTTGCTGAGGCCGGCCCTCACCTGGACATCTGAGATGATAGGGAGGTTACATTCAGCTGTGATAAGTATATCTAAGTGTGGGGGAGAAGGAGGGGGGATACGTGCACTGAACCTGTCTGCCAGAATGTTGCCAGTATCTGTGTGTTCAGTGAATGTTAAGTAGGTGTGTAGTAACTCAGAGCATATCTGAGGCGTTTGGTCCATATGTCTAACATAACTGAAGAAGGTCTTGTGGTTATCAATAGTAGATATATATATATATATATATATATATATATATATATATATATATATATATATAGTGTTCGTGGCCATTTCCCTCCCAGAGTAGGCCGTGGATGTTGTTATGAGAGACCGTTGCTTATTACCAGTGCTGACCACAGATGCCTTCCCTTTATGTGAATCTGCTCTGTCCTGTAGTAGCCTCCTTCTATCATTATACAATCTGCCTTTGGCTGGGGTCCACCAGGCAGGATGCCTAACCTTTGTGCATAGGGTCTGGGTTAGAAATGTGTGTGCATGTTCCATGCATTCTTTGGGATGTCAGTGGGAAGCATTCGCAAAAGGGTCAGCAGTGTGGGTTGTGGTTTCCACTGGCCCAGTGGGCTGCATGGATACCATGTCAGTCCTAACAAGTGAATATCTGTCTAATCACATATATATCAAAGTAGTCTACTGTGCTGGTGGTGGTGGTGGTGGGATATGTATATCCAGGCCGAGTAATTTGTGTCCAGATCACACTAGTGGATGGCGTTCCACATACAGTACCTTGGTATGAACCCCCAGAGTGAGGTTGTGCATTGGACCTGTCTTAGTGTGCTGACCGATGGGGCATGCTACTATGTTGTATGGAATGTGGCAAATATTGTTGCACAGGTGTTGGCTGAGCACTGATATCTGGCCATGTACTTGTGTATCCACCAAGAGACACACACGTGCTACATATGGGAGTAGTAGTATATCACTACAGTTGAGTATCATGTATAGTATGTGTGCCATATATTGCTGACATAGTCTGCTGATATCCTGTTTGTGTTCTCTTCTAGGGACATGGCGCGTCAGCGAAATCCTGCCTACTCTGCTGCAGAAGATGAAAAGATACACCAGAGCCTGGTGCGGGATTATGACACACTGTTTTCCCGCACCAGCCAGAATCAGCAGGAGAGGGCTGCACTGTGGCAAGACCTTGTCCGTAGGGTAAATGACATTGGCACACATAATAGGGCATATGAGCAGGTACGACATCACTGCAGTGATTTAATCAGAAATCTCCGTCAGCGTGCATCGGATATCCACAGGCAACAGGTCGTCAGAGGAGGTGGAGTGGCCACACATCCCCCCCTCTCCAGACTGGAGGGGCTACTCCTAAGTGTTGTGGCTCCAGCCCAGGAACATCAACAGCAACACACCTGCATTATGATGGTGGCTGGATCCACACAGCAACACGACATGGAGCGTGCAGGTAATATGCCATATGTACACGTGACTGTTCTGTACACTGTTAGTTTATGCATGTGTAAGGTGTGTCCGTGGTATGTAGCTTTCAACATAGTATGTAATTGTGCAGGTGTGATATTGCCAATATCAGCAGCTGACATGTGAAAGGCAACTGGTGTACTACTGCACTGTATCATACACAGTGTCAATGGCACAGTTGTGCCCACTGACATTAATCCCCTCATTTCTGCAGGTCCCTCCGGTGTTACAGCAAGGCAGCCCATCCATGCTGGTGAGTGTGTTTTAACAATACCTATAATAGTCCTGATAGTGCTAGTAATAGTAGTGTAACTCAGTAGTGCTCTGTGTGTATACTGCGTGGTGTGCATGTGTGCATGTGTGCATGTGTGCCTGTGTCCACGTGTGCATGTGTGCCTGTGTCCACGTGTGCATGTGTGCATGTGTACATGTGTGCATGTGTGCATGTGTGCCTGCGTCCACGTGTGCATGTGCGCATGTGTGCATGTGTGCATGTGTCCATGTGTACACGTGTCCACGTGTGCACCTGCCCACGTGTGCATGTGTGCCTGTGTCCACATGTGCATGTGTGCATGTGTGCATGTGTGCATTGTGCCTGTGTCCACGTGTGCATGTGTGCATGTGTCCATGTGTGCATGTGTGCATGTGTGCATTAGTGCATCACTGGTAACATTGTGTAGACATTGTAAACTGTGTTTCCTGTCTTCCTCCCACAGGTTCTGGTGCTGCTCTGGTGTCCTGCAGCAGGGAACCTGAATCTGGTGCCACAGGTACTGATAATGATGATATCTGTGTAATGGCACAGGAAGGTGTGTCAGGGTCCGTCATTGGTCAGCCAATTGACAGTACACAGCTGTCAACCCCATCATTGCGCACAGTCATCCTGCCAGTACATACTATGTCACCATTGTCCCTAGGTGATGGACAGGATACAATGGGCATTGACCAGGGTAATGTGGTATCTGTGGCACATGCTTCCCCACACAGCAGACATGGGCAGGGTCCTGTGATGGTACCACACAGACAGTTGCCCATGGGTTCTCGTGGGAGCATCTGTGGGCATACTGCCTCTGGCAGACGTGCCCAAAGAGGTCTGTCAACCTCAGCTATGTTTCGGGCTGTCATGCAGGCACAGTCGCATATGGAAAGGTACACCAGACAGGGTCTGAGGGAGCTGAGAACATGTCGCACAGCCATGACTGACAGTGTGCGTGACATCGCGGATGCTATCCGTAATTTCACCGATGTCATAGAGAGACATTGTGGGGACATATTACAGCAGTTCCACAACCACATGTCCATGAGCCAGGGCAATGGTGGATGGTTGCAGCATCGACATGGCAGTATGCCAGCAACAGCAGCAGCTGGCAGTCAGCATGGATGACAACAGGCCCGTGGACACCCCCATAGTGCCAGCAGCAGCCCCAGCAATGCTGGGTCTGTGCTGTCATCGGAACGCCCCAGGAGACCACGTGCACGTGGCTCTGGACAGTCCCAACAGGGATCTGTGTCCAGTCAACACACTCCCACTTCTGATGACAGTACCCAGTCTGGCTTAGTACCGGATACGGTCCGTAGCACCCCTGCCAGGCACAGGTACTGTGTCCGTGCCCACAGACACCGATCTGTATGACCTGCCAGGTGCAGTCTGTGGCTGTCCCCAAACTCCAGTATATGGCAGCCATGAGGTGGAACTGTGTGCATGCATACACACATGCGAAATGTTAATACCTAGGGCTACCACATACACGCACACACTGCACCAACAGTGCCCCACCCTGTACTGCTGTCCCTCACCAACACACATACACACACAGGTCAATTGGTGATATCAGTGGCAGACTCAGGCATACCTAATTCACACCCTGTGCATATGATGAAACTGTGCCACCTCCTGCAATCTCCAACATCAGTGCAGGAACAGGTAAACACTTTGCTGATGCACAGGGTGACTACATAGAAGTGTATTACTAGTATCATGTTGGTAACAGTGCAGTGAGCTGATATGACTGTGTGTATATCCCAGCATGCCTGATGCAGTAACTGTATGACTGTCCTGAATTGTTATCTGCACCCATAGTAAGTACCATAGTGTAACAGCTGCACATTATTGCATACCGGTGGTAAGGATGTCAACAGATAGCCACATACATAGGTAGCACAGGGGAGAAGCTAATGCTAGTAGTGATACGCAATGATGGACATGTACAGTAATAGTGGCATGTTGCCCACAATGACTATGCAATGTGGATGTTTGCGCATGTTGATATGTGTGCAGTACCAATGTAATACAAATCACAATTAATTATGACATAATATCAGTTCTACCATGGACATCTGAGCTGTGCATTCCTAGGTACATGTTGATAGTGCCTACATATTTGCACTGTTACCTACTGTAAGTGTTACCCCTTCTTTGTTGTACAATGGACTACTTCCAGCCCTGCTTACTGTAGCTTTGTTTGCATGCATGTTTGCTTGGGGTTCCTGGAACACTGCTTCCACCTGCAATGCAGAGTTACAGAGCTTCTGTGGACTCCTAGTGACATCTGCATAGCGTACTATACGTATGTCAATTTTCCACATGACAGAACGTCACTGTCTGTCCTGTTCGCATGCACGTTGCATGTGACACATTGCACATGACTTACCTGGCATTTACCCACGTGTGCAGTCATATATGCCAGTGCTGTGAAATCAGTAGCAGTACACCCACATATACTCACCTTCAGTATGTTGTTCCCCATTGGTCCTATGTGTTGGTAATCACCATGGCAATCACACTACTATGGTATCATGTGCAAAGGTAACCTGAGAATCACCTCTATGGTCCAGTTGTGGTTTATGTGAGTCATGTGGCAATGTCACAGCTGCCACATGTATGCAGTCAACCCTCTCCCCTGGCCAGGAACGTACAACACATGTGTGGGATGCCACCACATAGCCAATCTGGGGACTGAGCACTCTGAACCCAGTACTGCCATACCCTGTCAGGTGGCATGACATACTACAGTGACTACAGTACCAGTCTGACATAGACCCGCACTGACAGCAATCCAAACACACTGGGGCATACTTGGAGACTCAGAATAGCATCCTGCCTGAGCATCACACACCTCCACAGCTGGCACACAGGCATACGTTATGTCAGAACAGAGCACATGCCACACAGGGCACACACATCCCGTGTGCCACACACTCACAGCCTGTAGGGCTACACAACACACCTGCTACAGATGTGTCAGGTACCTCTCTTGGCCGCTGCAGTGGGGTCCCGTTCAACAGGCTGTACATGGTGAAGGTCACAGTGATATGCCCGTGGGGCACTATGGTCCACCACAAAACACATGCATACAGGTCAGTCAGAGACATGGACACATATGACTCAGTCATTGTCCATGCCACTATGGATGACCTGAGACATACCTTCCTGGACTACATGAAAGGGAACATAGAAGGATCTCTCAGCCTGTGGCATGGGCCAGTATGACCCTGATCTTGGTTGCCATCATACCCTCACCAGGTATGCTACCAAAATATGTAGGAAGGGTGTTCTATGTCTACATTCTGCTCAATCTCCAATTTCATTCATAGGGTATCCATTGGCTGTCAACGTGTGCTTACATGCTAGGGAAGCCACAATGATTTGGAGGGGCAGCGTGCACGTGACACCCATGGGCCATTGTATATTGGTGAAGCCCCTTGATACACACATAGTGCCTTTTGCTGCAGGACACAGATTACATAGCCGCCTCCGCAGGTATCACACAGGATAGGACACAGTGATGCTACACAACACCAGCAGTGTACACCGCAAGATGCATGCACTGGACACTGTCCTCAGCATGGTGAACTGCAATATCTGTACATTACCAGATTCCTGATTTACGGCTCACAGGTGCAACCCATCACTGCCAGGTTATACCTCATACCATGCCTGTCATCCCCTACACATGTAACACACATGGACAGGGAGGTGGTATCTCAAGGCACCACAGATACACACACCTCCAGGTTGTTGGCACAGCACAAAGCATCAAGGCCTATCCATGAGCAGCTAGCAGTATGTTGGACTGCCTTCTGGTTCATAGCCTGGCACACACAACCCTCCCATACACAGGAAACCCACCTGTCCTCCCTAACAATGCTGGCAATATGACAGTCTCTAGAAATGTCTTTATATGGCTGGACTGCATCCAGCCAAACATTGTGCGTGAGCATTACTGTAGCTACAACACACTAGCTGAAAGGTTCCCAGCATGTAGTCACTGAATTGCAGTGGAACAACATGTTACCACTCCCACAACAGGTGGGAACATGCAGCACCTGTTCATCGACTACATGTAGACTATATGGCCCAGACCAGATGTGTATCCCCTGCTGTTGGAATTATACCATATACAACCCACACTGTATAGACACATACCGCGATGCCCTGCACAGTAAGACACAGTCATAATGTTATGCATTGCGAATACCATTTATCCACTTGAGGCACATGTCAGACATGGTAACTACTGAAGGTCACAGGTATATATGTGTATGTGTCACACACATACATCATGTGTGCATTGCCATTGCTGGTTTAGGCAATGGCATGCATTGTTATGAACAACAACCCACACATGGTCATATTGTGTGACACCACCACACGTGGCAGTTGTGGGTTTCCAAAACATACCTATCTGTGCTCTGACAGTGGTAATAGACCCAGTAGCGGAGCGCACTATTGACATTACTGGGCAAGTAGCCCTGTTTGGCTGTACTGATAGTGTGGTGACATCCCCTGTGTTTACTGGGGGAATATGCAGCATCTGGTGTATTGTAGTATTTGCCAAAAGGATCTGTTCTCTCACACTTGTAATTGCACACACCCTACTACCCCCCCACACACATACTCACTTGCCATTTGCAGAATTCATACCCCTACCTAACTATGTCATGACATGTGAGAGCGACACATTAGCGAAGCGCACTATTCGGATTACTAGGAAGTTCCTCTTCTCCGGCTGTACTTATAGGGTGCTGACATCATCAGTGTTTGGAAAGGGTAATGTGCATCAGGTAGTGTGATCTCCTGATTGCCAAAAAGCACATGTTTTTCATACAGAATTGCACATACACAAACTCCCCTCATCCAAACACAAACACTTGCCATTTGCAGGTTTCAAACCCCTATCTAACTATGTTATGACACTTGAGAGAGACACATTAGCAGAGGGCGCTATCCGGATTACTGGGTGGTTTCCCTTCTCCAGCTGTACTTATAGGGTGCTGACATCATCAGTGTTTGGAAAGGGTAATGTGCATCATGTAGTGTGTTCTCCTGATTGCCAAAAAGCACATGTCTGTCATACAGTAATGCACACACACAAACTCTCTTCATCCAAACACACACACTTGTCATTTGCAGGTTTCATCCCCTACCTAACTATGTTATGACACTTAAGAGAGACACATTAGTGGAGTGCACTATTCGGATTACTAGGAGGTTTCCCTTCTCCAGCTGTACTTATAGGGTGCTGACATCATCAGTGTTTGGAAAGGGTAATGTGCATCATGTAGTGTGTTCTCCTGATTGCCAAAAAGCACATGTCTGTCATACAGAAATGCACACACACAAACTCCCCTTATCCAAACACACACACTTGCAGGTTTCAAACTCCTACCTAACTATGTTATGACACTTGAGAGAGACGCATTAGCAGACTGCGCTATTCGGATTACTGGGAGGTTTCCCTTCTACAGCTGTACTTATAGGGTGCTGACATCATCAGTGCTTAAATAGGGGAATGTGCATCCTGTAGAGTGTTTTCCCAGTTGCCAAAAGGGACACTTCCCTCACACAGACTTGCACATACACTAACCCCCCTACACACACACTGGGCAGTTGCAGGATTCAAACCCCTACCTAACTATGTTATGACACTCATGACAGACGCATTAGCAGAGTGTGCTATTTGCATTACTGGGAGGTTTCCCTTCTCCTGCTGTATTCATTGGGTGCTGACATCATCAGTGCTTAGAAAGGGGAATGTGCATCCTGTAGAGTGTTTTCCCAGTTGCCAATAGGGGCATTTCTTTCACACAGACTTGCACACACACTAAACCCCCTCCACACACACTGAGCAGTTGCAGGATTCAAACCCCTACCTAACTATGTTATGACATTCATGACAGACGCATTAGCGGAGCGCGCTATTCGCATTACTGGGAGGTTTCCCTTCTCCTGCTGTACTTATTGGGTGCTGACATCATCAGTGCTTAGAAAGGGGAATGTGCATCCTGTAGTGTTTTCCCAGTTCCCAAAAGGGACACTTCCCTCACACAGACTTGCACACACAACAACCCCACTCACCCACACACACACACACACACACACACACACACACACACACACACACACACACACACACACACACACTGAGCATTTGCATGGTTCAAACTCCTACCTAACTATATTATGGCACTTGAGGGAGACGCATTAGCAGAAC
Organism: Protopterus annectens; assembly: GCF_019279795.1. Classification (NCBI taxonomy): domain Eukaryota; kingdom Metazoa; phylum Chordata; order Ceratodontiformes; family Protopteridae; genus Protopterus; species Protopterus annectens. Next base: position 426,745,952 of record NC_056735.1, read on the forward strand.
GCGCTATCCGAATTACTGGGCATCTGTTCTGCACCTGCAGTATTTATAGGGTGCTGACATCTTTATTTATACAGAGGTATGTACATTTAGTACTACCTGTCTGGTGAGGGATAGCATATATATGCATTTGCAGCCACCTACTTCAGGGTCAGATATGCACATCGCACTGGCAGGTTATGTTCTATACCATGCTTTGTGACCACAGGACCTGTAACACACAACACAACCAGTCCAGAACACCACTCCCACATCCAGGACACACACTTTGCTTCCCTGGGAACAGTGCCAGGATATGCAGGTGTTCACATACACCATTCCAGTTGTTAACATCAGGTACAGGCATATTGTGTGTGGGAACTACTCAGGCCTCTACAACATTAGAAAACCAGATAAAACCACGACTTGTAAGAACCAACAGTGATCCGGTTGAGGAAAACACAGCTGCACAAATACCAATAGCGTACTAATCTTTAATAATCGCTTTCGTCGAGAGACTTCTTCAGAATACATTTTAGAGCTCATAACGCCATTTAAATATGTTAATAATAATTGGCAATCAATAATTCAATAAAATCAATTAAAATTAAAATCAGAAATACTAATTAAAAAACTTCATCTGAACACTTTTATCAATACATAATTTATCATTTTTTAAAAAACATTTGATGTTTATAGTGTCATTTAAACCTGGGAACTTATCAGATTTTAATCTTATTTGCCATAAGGTTTCCCTCTGCTCCACATAATTTTTAAAGTCCCCACCCCTCAAATTAGATTTGCAAACTTCTATGACTGAAAATGTAAATTTCTTAAAATTGTGACAGACTAAAGAGTGTTTAAATAAAGCATTTGTCTCATCCTGAGATTTGATATTATAGATGTGTTCACGAATTCGTATTTTTAAGCACCTGGTGGTCATTCCTACATAAAAAGCAGGACAGGTGCTACAGGTACTGATATAAATAACACCTTTAGTATTACAATTTACATATTCTGGTACTTCAAAAGTTCTATCCATAGTTTCTACCATTATAAATGGCCCTTGTGAAATGTATCTACACATGTTGCATTCAAAACAGGGAAACATGCCTTTCTTACTTGTCTTACTAAGTTCTAACCCATTGTTATTGTTTTCTAAGGCTTTTTTTATGTTAAAGGTGTTTCTAAATAAAAAGTTAGGTTGTTGTCCTATAACTTTGCAAATATCAAGATTTCCTTGGATTATTTTCCAATTCCTCTCAAGTAAACGTCTTATCTTGATGCTGTCACTAGTCATGTCCAGAGAACAAACTAAATTGTTGTTAATACCAAGATTATTTAATACAGAAGTTGAAGAGGTATCACTGTTCTGTGTATTAATGTTTAACAATGCTGGATAGTGTGTGTCCCATTTGCTTAAGACTTCTTTTATTATGTCTTTCAATAATGAATCATTATATCCTCTATCAATAAACATGTTGTTAATAAAATCTATTTCTTTGTGTAAATCACCTTCCTTTGATGTCATCCGACAGGCCCTAATAAACTGTCCCTTGGGTATATTTCTAATAATATGTGTTGGATGTACACTTTGATAGTGCAAGTAACTGTTAGTAAAAGTCTTTTTTCTAAAAATCCGACTGTGGAACCTGTGTTCTAAAAAGTCCCACCAAAAAAATATATCCAAAAAATTAATCTTTAACCCTGTTACTCCTTGAGTAAATTTCAAAAAATTCATAGAATGATTGATTGTAGAAAGAAAATGTTCAACTGTGTCGTTGTTTCCTTCAATGATGAAAATCAAATCATCAACAAACCTATGATAAAACAAAATCTGAAAAGTAGTTTTTAAGGGACTAAGAAACTCTTGTTCCCACCAAGACATAACTAGGTTGGCATATGAGGGCGCAGCTGGGGACCCCATAGCTACCCCTCTTTTTTGTCTGTAGTAAGTCTCATGAAATAAAAAATAATTATGATGTAACATGATTTCTAGAAATCTACATATAGTGGAAACTTGACCTGTTCTATATTCAGATTTATTACTTAGTAGGTTACGTATGGCCTCAACCCCCTCTTCATGAGGAATACATGTGTATAGGGAAACCACATCCAAGGTGAAAATAATGTGGATTCTTGGATCAAATATATCTTTGTCTGCAAACTCTTTTAATTTTTCCAAAAAATGCCAGGAATCCTTAATAAAGGATTCCTGTTTGGAAACCAATGGCCCTAAGGTAGCGTCTATAACAAGTGATATCCCTTCTGTAACAGAATGTGGAGAAGACACTATCGGTCTAAAGGGTGGATCTAATAAATTTTTGTGCACTTTCGGTATTCCGAAAAGAACACCTATCCTTGGTTTATCTATAACACAAAATTCATAAACGTCTAAGTCAATCTCATTAGATATCAGGGCATCATACAAAAAAGAATGTATTAACCTATGTTTTTTGTTTATTTCATGTAATGGAACAACTTCATATTCATCTTTGTTATTTAACAATTCCTGCATTTTTGTCTTATAAGAATCCTGGGTCATGATGACTATATTTCCACCTTTATCACTTCTCATAAACCTTAAAGTGTTATTTTTCTTGCGCAACAAGTGAAAAGCTTTTCTATCATTAGGTGTTAAATTATTGTTACTTCTAGTACTATTGGTTAGGACTTTTTCAAGCTCTTGTATACATACTTGTTCAAATACTTTAATTGTATGAGTTAACTGGGGATTGTAAATAGAAGGTTTGATTAAAGCTTTATTTGTCATAGGAATGTCATGCATCAAATATTGTAAATTTAGTTTCCTAGCATACTTTTTTATGTCCACAACTGTTTTGCTGTAATCGGCTTTAGTTGTGGGAACAAAGTTGAAACCAAATCTTAGAACTTTCATTTCATTAATATCAAAATCAACATCAGTTAAATTTATAATGTCGAAACCATGTCAGTTAATGTACATATATAAATGTATGTATATATATATATATATATATATATATATATATATATATATATATGTATATATATATATATTTGTAGGTGTCAGTGTCCATACACACTTAGTACAGGAAACAGGAGAGAGGAACGGAGAAATGTGAATCTACAACACAGCCTGAATCATGAGAGAGATACTAACCTTTACACTCACAGAACAGTGTCCACAGCATACCAGCATGGTCCCCGCCCTTACAATCTGAAAGGGCAACACCTATCTCACATACCCTTTTATAGCACTGTCCTGAAATCACAGTGAGAACTGCAATCAGTACACAACTGGCTGCATGCCATTAGCAAATGCTGGCTTACAATTGGTGCAGAGGCCATCACATGGACTTATGCAGATACCTACAAAAGCATCCTGTACTCCCACTCCACACATGCAATACTTTCATTGCACCGTCTGGAGGCAGACAGAGAGAGAGAAAGAAAAAAAAAAGATAAAAAGAAAATAAGAACACAAACAAAAACACACGTTACACAAACTAAGTTGAAGTTGTCATCAGTGTCAGTATCAAGCTGGGCTAGCAGCAGCAGGAAGCTATAGTAACCGTAACGCAAACAGCTGCGACAAACACAGGTAATGTAAAGTAACAAGTTAATAGTCTACATACTGTGAACCCTCCATATGTGTCATTGGTCTGTATCTATAGGTATGTCCATGTGATAAGTTGTGTGCACGTAGTTTCACCCAAAGGGGATGACTATACATTACATGTCATTCAGTGTTAGGCCTTGATCCTGGCACCAGTTGTCCGTTTCTGTGAGGCCTGTCTGTAGGATGTGTGTGTCGGCTGGTGTAACAACCATGGCGCTTAGTTCGCAGTCATCTGGGAACTTTGTCATCCACAACCCGCATATGTTTGCTTTCACATCTGAGAAGTAAATGCCAAACAAGAGGGGTCCTAGGACTGAGCCCTGTGGGATACCGCATGTGACTGGCATTGAGTCTGACATGGCTCCCGCAATATCGATATTATGGATTCTGTATGTCAACCAGTGTGCAACCCATCATGTGACATATGTAGTAACATGTAAGCTAATGAGCTTGTCTATGATGTCTGAGTGGAGTGCTGTGTTGAAGGCCTTAGGCAAGTCCAGGTAGGCTGTATGGACTGCGTTGCCCTCATCAATGGCTGTAGTGACTGTTTTGAAAGGTCAACCAGGTTCAAAAGGCAGGATCAGCCCATCACAAAGGCAAACTGGGTGGGATCAAGTGTCTGAAGGTTCCCAATATCGCTGTATATGTGTCCCATAATGAATCATTCCATAGCTTTGCAGACCAGGTTGGTTAAGCTTATGGGGTGGTAGTTCCCAGGGTCAGTAGAGGTGCCTCCTTAGTGGAGTGGGACCACTGTTGCTGTATGCCAGTGTTCAGGTACATATCCCGTAGTATGGCCAAGGTTAAATATCAGTCTTATATGCGGTTCTATCTCCTCTTGGAGTTCACGTAGCACACATCCAGGGATACCATCAAGTCACATTGATGCTGTGTGTTCTGCTTTGCTGAGGCCGGCCCTCACCTGGACATCTGAGATGATAGGGAGGTTACATTCAGCTGTGATAAGTATATCTAAGTGTGGGGGAGAAGGAGGGGGGATACGTGCACTGAACCTGTCTGCCAGAATGTTGCCAATATCTGTGTGTTCAGTGAATGTTAAGTAGGTGTGTAGTAACTCAGAGCATATCTGAGGCGTTTGGTCCATATGTCTAACATAACTGAAGAAGGTCTTGTGGTTATCTATAGTATATATATATATATATATATATATATATATATATATATATATAGTGTTCGTGGCCATTTCCCTCCCAGAGTAGGCCATGGATGTTGTTATGAGAGACCGTTGCTTATTACCAGTGCTGACCACAGATGCCTTCCTTTTATGTGAATCTGCTCTGTCCTGTAGTAGCCTCCTTCTATCATTATACAATCTGCCTTTGGCTGGGGTCCACCAGACAGGATGCCTAACCTTTGTGCATAGGGTCTGGGTTAGAAATGTGTGCGCATGTTCCATGCATTCTTTGGGATGTCCGAGGGAAGCATTCGCAAAAGGGTCAGCAGTGTGGGTTGTGGTTTCCACTGGCCCAGTGGGCTGCATGGATACCATGTCAGTCCTAACAAGTGAATATCTGTCTAATCACATATATATCAAAGTAGTCTACTGTGCTGGTGGTGGTGGTGGTGGGATATGTATATCCAGGCCGAGTAATTTGTGTCCAGATCACACTAGTGGATGGCGTTCCACATACAGTACCTTGGTATGAACCCCCAGAGTGAGGTTGTGCATTGGACCTGTCTTAGTGTGCTGACCGATGGGGCATGCTACTATGTTGTATGGAATGTGGCAGGTATTGTTGCACAGGTGTTGGCTGAGCACTGATATCTGGCCATGTACTTGTGTATCCACCAAGAGACACACACGTGCTACATATGGGAGTAGTAGTATATCACCACAGTTGAGTATCATGTATAGTATGTGTGCCATATATTGCTGACATAGTCTGCTGATATCCTGTTTGTGTTCTCTTCCAGGGACATGGCGCGTCAGCGAAATCCTGCCTACTCTGCTGCAGAAGATGAAAAGATACACCAGAGCCTGGTGCGGGATTATGACACACTGTTTTCCCGCACCAGCCAGAATCAGCAGGAGAGGGCTGCACTGTGGCAAGACCTTGTCCGTAGGGTAAATGACATTGGCACACATAATAGGACATATGAGCAGGTACGACATCACTGCATTGATTTAATCAGAAATGTCCGTCAGCGTGCATTGGATATCCACAGGCAACAGGTCGTCAGAGGAGGTGGAGTGGTCACACATCCCCCCCTCTCCAGACTGGAGGGGCTACTCCTAAGTGTTGTGGCTCCAGCCCAGGAACATCAACAGCAACACACCTGCATTATGATGGTGGCTGGATCCACACAGCAACATGACATGGAGCGTGCAGGTAATATGCCATATGTACACGTGACTGTTCTGTACACTGTTAGTTTATGCATGTGTAAGGTGTGTCCGTGGTATGTAGCTTTCAACATAGTATGTAATTGTGCAGGTGTGATATTGCCAATATCAGCAGCTGACATGTGAAAGGCAACTGGTGTACTACTGCACTGTATCATACACAGTGTCAATGGCACAGTTGTGCCCACTGACATTAATCCCCTCATTTCTGCAGGTCCCTCCGGTGTTACAGCAAGGCAGCCCATCCATGCTGGTGAGTGTGTTTTAACAATACCTATAATAGTCCTGATAGTGCTAGTAATAGTAGTGTAACTCAGTAGTGCTCTGTGTGTATACTGCGGGGTGTGCATGTGTGCATGAGTGCATGTGTACCTGTGTCCACGTGTGCATGTGTGCCTGTGTCCATGTGTGCATGTGTGCATGTGTACATGTGTGCATGTGTGCATGTGTGCCTGCGTCCACGTGTGCATGTGCGCATGTGTGCATGTGTCCATGTGTCCACGTGTCCACGTGTGCACCTGTCCACGTGTGCATGCATGCATGTGTGCCTGTGGCCACATGTGCATGTGTGCATGTGTGCATGTGTGCATTGTGCCTGTGTCCACGTGTGCATGTGTGCATGTGTCCACGTGTGCATGTGTGCATATGTGCATTAGTGCATCACTGGTAACATTGTGTAGACATTGTAAACTGTGTTTCCTGTCTTCCTCCCACAGGTTCTGATGCTGCTCTGGTGTCCTGCAGCAGGGAACCTGAATCTGGTGCCACAGGTACTGATAATGATGATATCTGTGTAATGGCACAGGAAGGTGTGTCAGGGTCCGTCATTGGTCAGCCAATTGACAGTACACAGCTGTCAACCCCATCATTGCGCACAGTCATCCTGCCAGTACATACTATGTCACCATTGTCCCTAGGTGATGGACAGGATACAATGGGCATTGACCAGGGTAATGTGGCATCTGTGGCAGATGCTTCCCCATACAGCAGCCATGGGCAGGGTCCTGTGATGGTACCACACAGACAGTTGCCCATGGGTTCTCGTGGGAGCATCTGTGGGCATACTGCCTCTGGCAGACGTGCCCAAAGAGGTCTGTCAACCTCAGCTATGTTTCGGGCTGTCATGCAGGCACAGTCGCATATGGAAAGGTACACCAGACAGGGTCTGAGGGAGCTGAGAACATGTCGCACAGCCATGACTGACAGGGTGCGTGACATCGCGGATGCTATCCGTAATTTCACCGATGTCATAGAGAGACATTGTGGGGACATATTACAGCAGTTCCACAACCACATGTCCATGAGCCAGGGCAATGGTGGACGGTTGCAGCATTGACATGGCAGTATGCCAGCAACAGCAGCAGCTGGCAGTCAGCACGGATGACAACAGGCCCGTGGACACCCCCATAGTGCCAGCAGCAGCCCCAGCAATGCTGGGTCTGTGCTGTCATCGGAACGCCCCAGGAGACCACGTGCGCATGGCTTTGGACAGTCCCAACAGGGACCTGTGTCCAGTCAACACACTCCAGCTTCTGATGACAGTACCCAGTCTGGCTTAGTACCGGATACGGTCCGTAGCACCCCTGCCAGGCACCGGTACTGTGTCCGTGCCCACAGACACCGATCTGTATGACCTGCCAGGTGCAGTCTGTGGCTGTCCCCAAACTCCAGTATATGGCAGCCATGAGGTGGAACTGTGTGCATGCATACACACATGCAAAATGTTAATACCTAGGGCTACCACATACACGCACACACTGCACCAACAGTGCCCCACCCTGTACTGCTGTCCCTCACCAACACACATACACACACAGGTCAATTGGTGATATCAGTGGCAGACTCAGGCATACCTAATTCACACCCTGTGCATATGATGAAACTGTGCCACCTCCTGCAATCTCCAACATCAGTGCAGGAACAGGTAAACACTTTGCTGATGCACAGGGTGACTACATAGAAGTGTATTACTAGTATCATGTTGGTAACAGTGCAGTGTGCTGATATGACTGTGTGTATATCCCAGCATGCCTGATGCAGTAACTGTATGACTGTCCTGAATTGTTATCTACACCCATAGTAAGTACCATAGTGTAACAGCTGCACATTATTGCATACCGGTGGTAAGGATGTCAACAGATAGCCACATACATAGGTAGCACAGGGGAAAGTAATGCAAGTAGTGATACGCAATGATGGACATGTACAGTAATAGTGGCATGTTGCCCACAATGACTATGCAATGTGGATGTTTGCGCATGTTGATATGTGTGCAGTACCAATGTAATACAAATCACAATTAATTATGACATAATATCAGTTCTACCATGGACATCTGAGCTGTGCATTCCTAGGTACATGTTGATAGTGCCTACATATTTGCACTGTTACCTACTGTAAGTGTTACCCCTTCTTTGTTGTACAATGGACTACTTCCAGCCCTGCTTACTGTAGCTTTGTTTGCATGCATGTTTGCTTGGGGTTCCTGGAACACTGCTTCCACCTGCAATGCAGAGTTACAGAGCTTCTGTGGACTCCTAGTGACATCTGCATAGCGTACTATACGTATGTCAATTTTCCACATGACAGAACGTCACTGTCTGTCCTGTTCGCATGCACGTTGCATGTGACACATTGCACATGACTTACCTGGCATTTACCCACGTGTGCAGTCATATATGCCAGTGCTATGAAATCAGTAGCAGTACACCCACATATACTCACCTTCAGTATATTGTTCCCCATTGGTCCTATGTGTTGGTAATCACCATGGCAATCACACTACTATGGTATCATGTGCAAAGGTAACCTGAGAATCACCTCTATGGTCCAGTTGTGGTTTATGTGAGTCATGTGGCAATGTCACAGCTGCCACATGTATGCAGTCAACCCTCTCCCCTGGCCAGGAACGTACAACACATGTGTGGGATGCCACCACATAGCCAATCTGGGGACTGAGCACTCTGAACCCAGTACTGCCATACCCTGTCAGGTGGCATGACATACTACAGTGACTACAGTACCAGTCTGACATAGACCCGCACTGACAGCAATCCAAACACACTGGGGCATACTTGGAGACTCAGAATAGCATCCTGCCTGAGCATCACACACCTCCACAGCTGGCACACAGGCATACGTTACGTCAGAACAGAGCACATGCCACACAGAGCACACACATCCCGTGTGCCACACACTCACAGCCTGTAGGGCTACACAACACACCTGCTACAGATGTGTCAGGTACCTCTCTTGGCCGCTGCAGTGGGGTCCCGTTCAACAGGCTGTACATGGTGAAGGTCACAGTGATATGCCCGTGGGGCACTATGGTCCACCACAAAACACATGCATACAGGTCAGTCAAAGACATGGACACATATGACTCAGTCATTGTCCATGCCACTATGGATGACCTGAGACATACCTTCCTGGACTACATGAAAGGGAACATAGAAGGGATCTCTCAGCCTGTGGCATGGGCCAGTATGACCCTGATCTTGGTTGCCATCATACCCTCACCAGGTATGCTACCAAAATATGTAGGAAGGGTGTTCTATGTCTACATTCTGCTCAATCTCCAATTTCATTCATAGGGTATCCATTGGCTGTCAACGTGTGCTTACATGCTAGGGAAGCCACAATGATTTGGAGGGGCAGCGTGCACGTGACACCCATGGGCCATTGTATATTGGTGAAGCCCCTTGATACACACATAGTGCCTTTTGCTGCAGGACACAGATTACATAGCCGCCTCCGCAGGTATCACACAGGATAGGACACAGTGATGCTACACAACACCAGCAGTGTACACCGCAAGATGCATGCACTGGACACTGTCCTCAGCATGGTGAACTGCAATATCTGTACATTACCAGATTCCTGATTTACGGCTCACAGGTGCAACCCATCACTGCCAGGTTATACCTCATACCATGCCTGTCGTCCCCTACACATGTAACACACATGGACAGGGAGGTGGTATCTCAAGGCACCACAGATACACACACCTCCAGGTTGTTGGCACAGCACAAAGCATCAAGGCCTATCCATGAGCAGCTAGCAGTATGTTGGACTGCCTTCTGGTTCATAGCCTGGCACACACAACCCTCCCATACACAGGAAACCCACCTGTCCTCCCTAACAATGCTGGCAATATGACAGTCTCTAGAAATGTCTTTATATGGCTGGACTGCATCCAGCCAAACATTGTGCGTGAGCATTACTGTAGCTACAACACACTAGCTGAAAGGTTCCCAGCATGTAGTCACTGAATTGCAGTGGAACAACATGTTACCACTCCCACAACAGGTGGGAACATGCAGCACCTGTTCATCGACTACATGTAGACTATATGGCCCAGACCAGATGTGTATCCCCTGCTGTTGGAATTATACCATATACAACCCACACTGTATAGACACATACCGCGTGCGGCCCCTGCACAGTAAGACACAGTCATAATGTTATGCATTGCGAATACCATTTATCCACTTGAGGCACATGTCAGACATGGTAACTACTGAAGGTCACAGGTATATATGTGTATGTGTCACACACATACATCATGTGTGCATTGCCATTGCTGGTTTAGGCAATGGCATGCATTGTTATGAACAACAACCCACACATGGTCATATTGTGTGACACAACCACACGTGGCAGTTGTGGGTTTCCAAAACATACCTATCTGTGCTCTGACAGTGGTAATAGACCCAGTAGCGGAGCGCACTATTGACATTACTGGGCAAGTAGCCCTGTTTGGCTGTACTGATAGTGTGGTGACATCCCCTGTGTTTACTGGGGGAATATGCAGCATCTGGTGTATTGTAGTATTTGCCAAAAGGATCTGTTCTCTCACACTTGCAATTACACACACCCTACTACCCCCCCACACACATACTCACTTGCCATTTGCAGAATTCATACCCCTACCTAACTATGTCATGACATGTGAGAGCGACACATTAGCGAAGCGCACTATTCGGATTACTAGGAAGTTCCTCTTCTCCGGCTGTACTTATAGGGTGCTGACATCATCAGTGTTTGGAAAGGGTAATGTGCATCAGGTAGTGTGATCTCCTGATTGCCAAAAAGCACATGTTTTTCATACAGAATTGCACATACACAAACTCCCCTCATCCAAACACAAACACTTGCCATTTGCAGGTTTCAAACCCCTATCTAACTATGTTATGACACTTGAGAGAGACACATTAGCAGAGGGCGCTATCCGGATTACTGGGTGGTTTCCCTTCTCCAGCTGTACTTATAGGGTGCTGACATCATCAGTGTTTGGAAAGGGTAATGTGCATCATGTAGTGTGTTCTCCTGATTGCCAAAAAGCACATGTCTGTCATACAGTAATGCACACACACAAACTCCCTTCATCCAAACACACACACTTGTCATTTGCAGGTTTCATCCCCTACCTAACTATGTTATGACACTTAAGAGAGACACATTAGTGGAGTGCACTATTCGGATTACTAGGAGGTTTCCCTTCTCCAGCTGTACTTATAGGGTGCTGACATCATCAGTGTTTGGAAAGGGTAATGTGCATCATGTAGTGTGTTCTCCTGATTGCCAAAAAGCACATGTCTGTCATACAGAAATGCACACACACAAACTCCCCTTATCCAAACACACACACTTGCAGGTTTCAAACTCCTACCTAACTATGTTATGACACTTGAGAGAGACGCATTAGCAGACTGCGCTATTCGGATTACTGGGAGGTTTCCCTTCTCCAGCTGTACTTATAGGGTGCTGACATCATCAGTGCTTAAATAGGGGAATGTGCATCCTGTAGAGTGTTTTCCCAGTTGCCAAAAGGGACACTTCCCTCACACAGACTTGCACATACACTAACCCCCCTACACACACACTGGGCAGTTGCAGGATTCAAACCCCTACCTAACTATGTTATGACACTCGTGACAGACGCATTAGCAGAGTGTGCTATTTGCATTACTGGGAGGTTTCCCTTCTCCTGCTGTATTCATTGGGTGCTGACATCATCAGTACTTAGAAAGGGGAATGTGCATCCTGTAGAGTGTTTTCCCAGTTGCCAATAGGGGCATTTCTTTCACACAGACTTGCACACACACTAAACCCCCTCCACACACACTGAGCAGTTGCAGGATTCAAACCCCTACCTAACTATGTTATGACATTCGTGACAGATGCATTAGCGGAGCGCGCTATTCGCATTACTGGGAGGTTTCCCTTCTCCTGCTGTACTTATTGGGTGCTGACATCATCAGTGCTTAGAAAGGGGAATGTGCATCCTGTAGTGTTTTCCCAGTTCCCAAAAGGGACACTTCCCTCACACAGACTTGCACACACAACAACCCCGCTCACCCCCCCCCACACACACACACACACACACTGAGCATTTGCATGGTTCAAACTCCTACCTAACTATATACGCGCTATCCGAATTACTGGGCATCTGTTCTGCACCTGCAGTATTTATAGGGTGCTGACATCTTTATTTATACAGAGGTATGTACATTTAGTACTACCTGTCAGGTGAGGGATAGCATATATATGCATTTGCAGCCACCTACTTCAGGGTCAGATATGCACATCGCACTGGCAGGTTATGTTCTATACCATGCTTTGTGACAACGGGACCTGTAACACACAACACAACCAGTCCAGAACACCACTCCCACATCCAGGACACACACTTTGCTTCCCTGGGAACAGTGCCAGGATATGCAGGTGTTCACATACACCATTCCAGTTGTTAACATCAGGTACAGGCATATTGTGTGTGGGAACTACTCAGGTCTCTACAACATTAGAAAACCAGATAAAAACCACGACTTGTAAGAACCAACAGTGATCCGGTTGAGGAAAACACAGCTGCACAAATACCAATAGCGTACTAATCTTTAATAACCGCTTTCATCGAGAGACTTATTCAGAATACATTTTAGAGCTCATAACGCCATTTAAATATGTTAATAATAATTGGCAATCAATAATTCAATAAAATCAATTAAAATTAAAATCAGAAATACTAATTAAAAAACTTCATCTGAACACTTTTATCAATACATAATTTATCATTTTTTAAAAAACATTTGATGTTTATAGTGTCATTTAAACCTGGGAACTTATCAGATTTTAATCTTATTTGCCATAAGGTTTCCCTCTGCTCCACATAATTTTTAAAGTCCCCACCCCTCAAATCAGATTTGCAAACTTCTATGACTGAAAATGTAAATTTCTTAAAATTGTGACAGACTAAAGAGTGTTTAAATAAAGCATTTGTCTCATCCTGAGATTTGATATTATAGATGTGTTCACGAATTCGTATTTTTAAGCACCTGGTGGTCATTCCTACATAAAAAGCAGGACAGGTGCTACAGGTACTGATATAAATAACACCTTTAGTATTACAATTTACATATTCTGGTACTTCAAAAGTTCTATCCATAGTTTCTATCATTATAAATGGCCCTTGTGAAATGTATCTACACATGTTGCATTCAAAACAGGGAAACATGCCTTTCTTACTTGTCTTACTAAGTTCTAACCCATTGTTATTGTTTTCTAAGGCTTTTTTATGTTAAAGGTGTTTCTAAATAAAAAGTTAGGTTGTTGTCCTATAACTTTGCAAATATCAAGATTTCCTTGGATTATTTTCCAATTCCTCTCAAGTAAACGTCTTATCTTGATGCTGTCACTAGTCATGTCCAGAGAACAAACTAAATTGTTGTTAATACCAAGATTATTTAATACAGAAGTTGAAGAGGTATCACTGTTCTGTGTATTAATGTTTAACAATGCTGGATAGTGTGTGTCCCGTTTGCTTAAGACTTCTTTTATTATGTCTTTCAATAATGAATCATTATATCCTCTATCAATAAACATGTTGTTAATAAAATCTATTTCTTTGTGTAAATCACCTTCCTTTGATGTCATCCGACAGGCCCTAATAAACTGTCCCTTGGGTATATTTCTAATAATATGTGTTGGATGTACACTTTGATAGTGCAAGTAACTGTTAGTAAAAGTCTTTTTTCTAAAAATCCGACTGTGGAACCTGTGTTCTAAAAAGTCCCACCAAAAAAATATATCCAAAAAATTAATCTTTAACCCTGTTACTCCTTGAGTAAATTTCAAAAAATTCATAGAATGATTGATTGTAGAAAGAAAATGTTCAACTGTGTCGTTGTTTCCTTCAATGATGAAAATCAAATCATCAACAAACCTATGATAAAACAAAATCTGAAAAGTAGTTTTTAAGGGACTAAGAAACTCTTGTTCCCACCAAGACATAACTAGGTTGGCATATGAGGGCGCAGCTGGGGACCCCATAGCTACCCCTCTTTTTTGTCTGTAGTAAGTCTCATGAAATAAAAAATAATTATGATGTAACATGATTTCTAGAAATCTACATATAGTGGAAACTTGACCTGTTCTATATTCAGATTTATTACTTAGTAGGTTACGTATGGCTTCAACCCCCTCTTCATGAGGAATACATGTGTATAGGGAAACCACATCCAAGGTGAAAATAATGTGGATTCTTGGATCAAATATATCTTTGTCTGCAAACTCTTTTAATTTTTCCAAAAAATGCCAGGAATCCTTAATAAAGGATTCCTGTTTGAAACCAATGGCCCTAAGGTAGCGTCTATAACAAGTGATATCCCTTCTGTAACAGAATGTGGAGAAGACACTATCGGTCTAAAGGGTGGATCTAATAAATTTTTGTGCACTTTCGGTATTCCGAAAAGAACACCTATCCTTGGTTTATCTATAACACAAAATTCATAAACGTCTAAGTCAATCTCATTAGACATCAGGGCATCATACAAAAAAGAATGTATTAACCTATGTTTTTTGTTTATTTCATGTAATGGAACAACTTCATATTCATCTTTGTTATTTAACAATTCCTGCATTTTTGTCTTATAAGAATCCTGGGTCATGATGACTATATTTCCACCTTTATCACTTCTCATAAACCCAAGTGTTATTTTTCTTGCGCAACAAGTGAAAAGCTTTTCTATCATTAGGTGTTAAATTATTGTTACTTCTAGTACTATTGGTTAGGACTTTTTCAAGCTCTTGTATACATACTTGTTCAAATACTTTAATTGTATGAGTTAACTGGGGATTGTAAATAGAAGGTTTGATTAAAGCTTTATTTGTCATAGGAATGTCATGCATCAAATATTGTAAATTTAGTTTCCTAGCATACTTTTTTATGTCCACAACTGTTTTGCTGTAATCGGCTTTAGTTGTGGGAACAAAGTTGAAACCAAATCTTAGAACTTTCATTTCATTAATATCAAAATCAACATCAGTTAAATTTATAATGTCTAAACCATTAGACTGTAAACTTAAGTCTCTTCTCCCGAGGAGCTCGACCCCAGAAAGGTACGACTCCTCGTTAGTATAGTTTTTTTCCCTGGTGGAATCTTCTTGGCAAAAAAATTAGAAGATGATGATATAAGGTTGGTAGCAGAAATGCTATTAACCCCACTAGTTTTAACCTTGACGATGTTGTCATCAGTAATTTCTTTCTCTGAATCTTTCTTGTCAGGTTCTTCGTAATTTTTGTCAAAATCGGTATTTTCAACAGTTCCTGTGTTATTTGTACTAATGATACCAGTAGTAGCCTTAAATAAAGTTGTTGGAACTCTAGCTACATTTCCGATATCATAAGTAGTACCTTTAACATTACCAGTCACAACGGAGCTGTAATTATGCTTGTTTGCATTAGGAAACACTTGTGCTTTAAAATTACTTTCTTTATTGTGTAATACAAAATGGTTATAAGCCGTTTTTGACTCGTAAGAGGTAATGTCCCGCAAAAGTTTGGAGTGTTTCCTATTCGTAACCTCCACTGAATGTCTTTCTACATCTTCAGTGATCTTGCTGAAAAGATCAACTTGTTTTTTGTTATCAGTTAACATGGTTTTAATTTGGGCCTCTATTTGACAAATTTCGTCTTTTAAAAAGCCCATCTTTACAGAGTTGTTGTCCATTAACAGCTTTAAAAAAGATAACCCTGTTTCGTTAAAAAAAGATACCAAAGTGTCGAACATAGGGTCACCCACATACACACCATTGGGGCATTTAAAAAATCTCAGCCCTTTCGGTATGATACGTAACTCTATACAACGTTCAAAATAACAGTTCTCTATGAATAAAGAACGGTACCTTTTTAACAATTTGCATAAGAGATCACTTTTCTTGTTGATTTCTTCATTGTTATAAGACTGTGTAAACCCAGGATATGTACCAAAAGGATTGTTGGAAGTATCCAATATTGGTTTCACTCCAAGTTCGTTTTGTTGGTGTAACCGGGGACCATAACCGCCTACTTGCTTCACTTGATCAACAGGAAGAGCATTGTCTTCCGTAATTTCTATGACAGTATCCAGTTCCTTAAATGAACCAATGGGACTCGAGGCATTCGCCGCTGATTGTGATATTGAAGCCTTCGGTACTAAAAATTTCAAAGAATTTTGAATGTTGATTAAAATTGCAAGCAACAAATCATTAGTGTTAAATGAATCAGTTCCTGGAGTAGGATGTATAGTTAGATTTAATAGCTGTTCGTCGCTTTCCTCAGCCATGAATGGTAATAACAAACGAAAACCAGATAAAAACCACGACTTGTAAGAACCAACAGTGATCCGGTTGAGGAAAACACAGCTGCACAAACACCAATAGCGTACTAATCTTTAATAACCGCTTTCGTCGAGAGACTTCTTCAGAATACATTTTAGAGCTCATAACGCCATTTAAATATGTTAATAATAATTGGCAATCAATAATTCAATAAAATCAATTAAAATTAAAATCAGAAATACTAATTAAAAAACTTCATCTGAACACTTTTATCAATACATAATTTACCATTTTTTAAAAAACATTTGATGTTTATAGTGTCATTTAAACCTGGGAACTTATCAGATTTTAATCTTATTTGCCATAAGGTTTCCCTCTGCTCCACATAATTTTTAAAGTCCCCACCCCTCAAATCAGATTTGCAAACTTCTATGACTGAAAATGTAAATTTCTTAAAATTGTGACAGACTAAAGAGTGTTTAAATAAAGCATTTGTCTCATCCTGAGATTTGATATTATAGATGTGTTCACGAATTCGTATTTTTAAGCACCTGGTGGTCATTCCTACATAAAAAGCAGGACAGGTGCTACAGGTACTGATATAAATAACACCTTTAGTATTACAATTTACATATTCTGGTACTTCAAAAGTTCTATCCATAGTTTCTATCATTATAAATGGCCCTTGTGAAATGTATCTACACATGTTGCATTCAAAACAGGGAAACATGCCTTTCTTATTTGTCTTACTAAGTTCTAACCCATTGTTATTGTTTTCTAAGGCTTTTTTATGTTAAAGGTGTTTCTAAATAAAAAGTTAGGTTGTTGTCCTATAACTTTGCAAATATCAAGATTTCCTTGGATTATTTTCCAATTCCTCTCAAGTAAACGTCTTATCTTGATGCTGTCACTAGTCATGTCCAGAGAACAAACTAAATTGTTGTTAATACCAAGATTATTTAATACAGAAGTTGAAGAGGTATCACTGTTCTGTGTATTAATGTTTAACAATGCTGGATAGTGTGTGTCCCGTTTGCTTAAGACTTCTTTTATTATGTCTTTCAATAATGAATCATTATATCCTCTATCAATAAACATGTTGTTAATAAAATCTATTTCTTTGTGTAAATCACCTTCCTTTGATGTCATCCGACAGGCCCTAATAAACTGTCCCTTGGGTATATTTCTAATAATATGTGTTGGATGTACACTTTGATAGTGCAAGTAACTGTTAGTAAAAGTCTTTTTTCTAAAAATCTGACTGTGGAACCTGTGTTCTAAAAAGTCCCACTAAAAAAATATATCCAAAAAATTAATCTTTAACCCTGTTACTCCTTGAGTAAATTTCAAAAAATTCATAGAATGATTGATTGTAGAAAGAAAATGTTCAACTGTGTCGTTGTTTCCTTCAATGATGAAAATCAAATCATCAACAAACCTATGATAAAACAAAATCTGAAAAGTAGTTTTTAAGGGACTAAGAAACTCTTGTTCCCACCAAGACATAACTAGGTTGGCATATGAGGGCGCAGCTGGGGACCCCATAGCTACCCCTCTTTTTTGTCTGTAGTAAGTCTCATGAAATAAAAAATAATTATGATGTAACATGATTTCTAGAAATCTACATATAGTGGAAACTTGACCTGTTCTATATTCAGATTTATTACTTAGTAGGTTACGTATGGCTTCAACCCCCTCTTCATGAGGAATACATGTGTATAGGTAAACCACATCCAAGGTGAAAATAATGTGGATTCTTGGATCAAATATATCTTTGTCTGCAAACTCTTTTAATTTTTCCAAAAAATGCCAGGAATCCTTAATAAAGGATTCCTGTTTGGAAACCAATGGCCCTAAGGTAGCGTCTATAACAAGTGATATCCCTTCTGTAACAGAATGTGGAGAAGACACTATTGGTCTAAAGGGTGGGTCTAATAAATTTTTGTGCACTTTCGGTATTCCGAAAAGAACACCTATCCTTGGTTTATCTATAACACAAAATTCATAAACGTCTAAGTCAATCTCATTAGACATCAGGGCATCATACAAAAAAGAATGTATTAACCTATGTTTTTTGTTTATTTCATGTAATGGAACAACTTCATATTCATCTTTGTTATTTAACAATTCCTGCATTTTTGTCTTATAAGAATCCTGGGTCATGATGACTATATTTCCACCTTTATCACTTCTCATAAACCCAAGTGTTATTTTTCTTGCGCAACAAGTGAAAAGCTTTTCTATCATTAGGTGTTAAATTACTGTTACTTCTAGTACTATTGGTTAGGACTTTTTCAAGCTCTTGTATACATACTTGTTCAAATACTTTAATTGTATGAGTTAACTGGGGATTGTAAATAGAAGGTTTGATTAAAGCTTTATTTGTCATAGGAATGTCATGCATCAAATATTGTAAATTTAGTTTCCTAGCATACTTTTTTATGTCCACAACTGTTTTGCTGTAATCGGCTTTAGTTGTGGGAACAAAGTTGAAACCAAATCTTAGAACTTTCATTTCATTAATATCAAAATCAACATCAGTTACATTTATAATGTCAAAACCATTAGACTGTAAACTTAAGTCTCTTCTCCCGAGGAGCTCGACCCCAGAAAAGTACGACTCCTCGTTAGTATAGTTTTTTTCCCTGGTGGAATCTTCTTGGCAAAAAAATTAGAAGATGATGATATAAGGTTGGTAGCAGAAATGCTATTAACCCCACTAGTCTTAACCTTGACGATGTTGTCATCAGTAATTTCTTTCTCTGAATCTTTCTTGTCAGGTTCTTCGTAATTTTTGTCAAAATCGGTATTTTCAACAGTTCCTGTGTTATTTGTACTAATGATACCAGTAGTAGCCTTAAATAAAGTTGTTGGAACTCTAGCTACATTTCCGATATCATAAGTAGTACCTTTAACATTACCAGTCACAACGGAGCTGTAATTACGCTTGTTTGCATTAGGAAACACTTGTGCTTTAAAATTACTTTCTTTATTGTGTAATACAAAATGGTTATAAGCCGTTTTTGACTCGTAAGAGGTAATGTCCCGCAAAAGTTTGGAGTGTTTCCTATTCGTAACCTCCACTGAATGTCTTTCTACATCGTCAGTGATCTTGCTGAAAAGATCAACTTGTTTTTTGTTATCAGTTAACATGGTTTTAATTTGGGCCTCTATTTGACAAATTTCGTCTTTTAAAAAGCCCATCTTTACAGAGTTGTTGTCCATTAACAGCTTTAAAAAAGATAACCCTGTTTCGTTAAAAAAAGATACCAAAGTGTCGAACATAGGGTCACCCACATACACACCATTGGGGCATTTAAAAAATCTCAGCCCTTTCGGTATGATACGTAACTCTATACAACGTTCAAAATAACAGTTCTCTATGAATAAAGAACGGTACCTTTTTAACAATTTGCATAAGAGATCACTTTTCTTGTTGATTTCTTCATTGTTATAAGACTGTGTAAACCCAGGATATGTACCAAAAGGATTGTTGGAAGTATCCAATATTGGTTTCACTCCAAGTTCGTTTTGTTGGTGTAAGCGGGGACCATAACCGTCTACTTGCTTCACTTGATCAACAGGAAGAGCATTGTCTTCCGTAATTTCTATGACAGTATCCAGTTCCTTAAATGAACCAATGGGACTCGAGGCATTCGCCGCTGATTGTGATATTGAAGCCTTCGCTACTAAAAATTTCAAAGAATTTTGAATGTTGATTAAAATTGCAAGCAACAAATCATGTGTTAAATGAATCATTTCCTGGAGTAGGATGTACAGTTAGATTTAATAGCTGTTCGTCGCTTTCCTCAGCCATGAATGGTAATAACAAATGAAAACCAGATAAAAAACACGACTTGTAAGAACCAACAGTGATCCGGTTGAGGAAAACACAGCTGCACAAACACCAATAGCGTACTAATCTTTAATAACCGCTTTCGTCGAGAGACTTCTTCAGAATACATTTTAGAGTTCATAACGCCATTTAAATATGTTAATAATAATTGGCAATCAATAATTCAATAAAATCAATTAAAATTAAAATCAGAAATACTAATTAAAAAACTTCATCTGAACACTTTTATCAATACATAATTTACCATTTTTTAAAAAACATTTGATGTTTATAGTGTCATTTAAACCTGGGAACTTATCAGATTTTAATCTTATTTGCCATAAGGTTTCCCTCTGCTCCACATAATTTTTAAAGTCCCCACCCCTCAAATCAGATTTGCAAACTTCTATGACTGAAAATGTAAATTTCTTAAAATTCGTGAACACATCTATAGTATCAAATCTCAGGATGAGACAAATGCTTTATTTAAACACTCTTTAGTCTGTCACAATTTTAAGAAATTTACATTTTCAGTCAGGCGTTATGAGCTCTAAAATGTATTCTGAAGAAGTCTCTCGACGAAAGCGGTTATTAAAGATTAGTACGCTATTGGTGTTTGTGCAGCTGTGTTTTCCTCAACCGGATCACCGTTGCCTCTACAACATTACCCTACAGCCACTACAATTTGTGGGTCCATGTGCTATGGCAGAACCACTCACCACAGCCACATGGGGGAATACATATTGCACCTGTCCATCTGCAAGATGGGTACTCACTGTTCCACACCAGAGCCACCATTGTTGATATCTGACCATAACCACCTTTCCCTGGACATCCATATCCCATCCCCACCCCCAGGCAAAGTTGTCACTGCAAACAAACTGTATTTAGCACAAGCAGACTCTACACTTGCGAAGACTGGGGTGGACGACTTCAAAGGACCCATGCTGGGGGACTATACTGGCCACTCTGCATAATCCTTGACAATTGCATTCTATGAGCTTGTGTAAGTTTTGCATTGATCATGCTATCTCACATATACCCATGACTGCTCCACAACAGAACACCTGTCAGGTGTACACCAGCCATATATGAGCCGTCCAACAGACAGAGTGAGCTAATACATTGCAGAGCTGTAGCCCACAGAGGGAGGACATCTCTGAACAGTACCGGCAGGAGACTTCAATCCCACATAATCATCACAACACAGTGTTGACAGTGGAATTGTCCAGACAATGCAGATAGGGCTCCCCTCAGTCTGTTATTGATGCCCACTTACTGTTAGAGGTCCTCAGCAACCCTCTTCCAGCACACACCAGCAACATGGATGTGGCTTAGCACATTCAAACCCTGGGATCTCCACTGTGTCCCTGCTTGACAGAGGCACAGCACACTAGCCTCACACATTGCCTTATGTGACCTACTTTACAGTGGCACAGTAGCCTACTGTACTGGGGATGCAGATGCCAAGCACACTCTGGCTAAGCTGTCATTCCCTAGGGCAAACAGCCTAGTATTGACCTCTACACCCATATGTTTAATTGTCAGATGCACAATATTTGTTGCTGTTAGACTGTTTGCAGGTCTTTATTGCCATAGCATTCCCTGTTCCTATGAACAACTTGTGTATCTCTGGAAGATGTTTGAATATGAGGGCGATCCACTATATCACTTATGTCTCTGTAGTCATTTACTGTGTGCACTGGGCAGATTGCTGTGTTGTGGTTGGTTCCTGGAATGACATGTACAAATACCAGATATGTGTGGCCAACTGCTAAATGGAGATATGGCCTAAGTGTGTGAGCATGCCCAGTTCAGCCTTTCCATGGCATGTTGTCTGACATATGCCTCATTTATCAAAGTTTGCGAGCATGCCCAGTGTGAGCTTTCCAGATGTTGAACTCTGCAGTCCACCACATATTTGGGTGAGTGTGAACTTCAACAATATCTCACGTTTGTGGTTGTGTGTTGGGTGTCATGTTGTGTACTTACTGGCCAACTGCTTCATGTCTGACCACAACAGGGATTATACTCTGCTTGCAGGGATTGCAGGGGATACTTTGCATACAGTTGTCAACATCCTTTCATAATGACCTAACATTGTAGTACCGTATAGTGTACTGGTTCAGTACTTTCACTGTGGTGGACAGTATCCTGGGCTTTAGTCCTATCACTGCTTGACATCTTCATAGTGAGCACAACAGACTGTGTAGGGGCCAGTTGTGCACATATGACCACATTGCATTATGTTCAGATATGGACTACCTACACCAGGCTTGTCCAACATTGGTAGTGCATTCCACAACATAGGTGGACATTGGCAAACACTAGTGATGTGCCCTAGGCCATTTCTGATGCTAGTCAGAGAGTGTGTTTGTCCTTCGACACACATTGTAACTGGAGTTTGCCATGACATATGTCATGGTTAGTATACTGTGCCTCCGTCTACCTGTGACATAACAGTGATACCCAGGGTAAACCTTCCAGCTCCCATCCACTCATCAAGATTCCTCTTGAGGGGTGTCGATGGGTGACTCTTTGCCTAACCTGTACTGGGAGTTTACTCAAGAGTGGGGGTGGCTTCTGTGTTATGGATCATTCAGTACAGCTTGTCCTATGTATGTCAGTGCTGGGGTTCAGGTCTCTCATGAGCATAGCTCACTGCCATTCAGATTGTACAAGGTGCAGCATGTTCATTGATTCCAGCTTGGACATGGCTTCATACATCAGGCACAGCTTGCCTCTGGGTGGGCAGTATGGCAGTGTGTGGAGCTTCAGTTTGTTTAATCAGGCAACACTTGGCATCTGTTCATGCTCTTTGCTACTCCTGGTGAGGTACTGTTGTGGACTTTACAGTTGATGGAGGTGTCTGCTGAGGTACATCCCACAGGGGCTATTGTAGTCAATTGTGACGCTGATGAAGGATGACTGCAGAGCCACAGTGACCTCCCCTTATCTAGATCTGACAACCTTCATGATTGGGTGGGTGTATGGTATGTTTCTGTGAACACTACAGCCACATGTTTGTCCAATGCAGAATATCTATCACCTTGTGTCCCCAGGTCTCTCATTACATGTTAGGTACGTAATGGGTTAACACCTGTGTGGTAATTGGTGGGCACTTACTGTATATCCACGGTGGTTGTCTATACACATTTCTGCAATTAGCTTGCTGACATGGCTATGGCACCAGTTCTCTGTTTCTATGTGGCCCTTTTGTGGGTTGCTTGTGTCAGCTGGGGGTCAGATATGGTGGGCAGTTTGTACTCCTCTGCATACATGTTCAGTCACAGTCCTTCCATTTTGGCCTGTACCTATGGGACATATATACAGAACGGGGGGAGGTCCCAGGACCAAGCTTTGTGGGATGCCACTTATATCTGGTTTGCAGTCTGACATGGATGCAGCATGTCTGACCATGTCAGTTCTGTCCTTGGTCTGGTTTGCAACCCCTCTACTGACATAGGGATTTATATTTAAGCTGGTGAACATATCCATACTGAACACATAGGGTATTGTCTGGAAGCATTTGCATGGTCCAGCTACGCTGTGTGAACCACATTGCCCTCATCGATGACATTAATGACTGTTTCAAATGGGTCATACATGTTTAGGGGCAGGATCTGAACTTACGACAGCCACACAGGATAGGGTCCGGTGTCAGTAGGTCCCCGATAGCTTTATGTCTGTGGTACATGCTGATCCTTTCCATAGCTGTGCAGACCAAGCTTGTCAGGATCCTGGGGTGGTAGTTTGCAGTATCCATTCAGGCAACACCTTTGTTGTGAAGGACCACTGTTGTTGTACACTGCTCTTTGGGTACATATCCTGTGGTAAGGCTGACATTGAGCAGTAGTGTGATTTGGCATTCCATTCTTCTTGGAGTCCATGTTGGCCTCAGCCCAGGACACCATCCCATACCTTTGCTGCTGTGTGTTTTGCTTTGTAGATGATGGCTGTTACCTCAGCATCTGCAATGTCAGGGGGCCAGCAGTCTGCTGGGATAGATATTTTGCATTCTGGGGTTGCACTGCACCTGTCAGGTTGTATGTTGGCAATATGTGTGTGTGTTTGGTATGTTGTTTGTAATATCTGTGTGATTCGGAGCATATATGTGAATTCCCAACATGGTTCCTACCATCAGTTGAGTAAGCCTTGTGATTATCCTTAGTGTCCTGTACAATTTGTATCTTCATAAGTTCATAGGTTCATACTAGGCTATCCACCCTAGGGCATTAGTAAGCCTAGCTAGAGTGTGTGTGCCTTTCGCCGCCCCTTGCTATGTGAATATTATGGCCATTTATGATTTTCTTTACTGTGCCTCTGTCTGGACGTGACACAGTGAAGACCCCCAATGTACATCTACGATCATCCATCCACTTGGCAATATTCCTGTTGAGGGGTGTCAGTGAGGGGCTCTGCCTAACATGGAGTGGGATCCTGTTCCAGGGTGTGGGGAGCCTCTGGGTTATGTATCTGTCCCTCCAGCACATCCTATTTCATTATGTGTTGAGGTTGACATCTGTCACTCTCACAGCTCCAATGGCTTTGATTTCTTGGGGTGGAGTATGTCCATTACTCCTGTTTTGGACATGGCCTTGTACAACAGACATACAATGCCTCTGTGTAGGCAGTCTGTGACTGCATTCAGCTGGGGTGTCTGCAGCCAGGCAGCATATGACATACATTTGACACCCTTTATCCTCTTGGTGAGGTACCTTTGAGGTCTTCCTAACCGCTGCATGTGTCAGGTATGGTACATCCCATATGAGTCATTGTACTAGATTATGGGTCTGATAAGAGAACAGTACAGGGGCACAGTGACCTCTGTTGATGTAGATGTGAATCCTTTCATGATACGGTGTCCAATATAGACAGTCTTCCTAGCCACATTGGCATTGTGAGTGTCACATGACAGGTTACTGTCGACTTATGTCCCTAGGTCCCTAATTACTCCTTGCATACATAATGGTTTACCACCTATGTGGTAATTTGTGAGTACCTTGTTTGGTATTTGGTGGGACATTCATACTGTCCAGTCTCTTCAGGATGTCTGGGTGGGGTTCCTGTGTGTGAGAGTGTGGTCTGTCGCATGCTACAGACTGTACAGCAGTTTTGACTACAGTTTGGTGCACATGGGTCGTTTCCGCTGATTCGTGCATTGTCAGTTACCTGGCTGTATGGGTGTCTGTGCTGCATATGGATACTCCCCCTCCTTTGATGTTTTGGTCCAGGTGTTGGGGCCATAAAGCATGATATGAGGTATAACCTGGTAGTGCTGGTGTGCTGTCAGTAGGCTTGCAGCAGGTTTCTGTCACTGCACAGACATCGATGTTCTCCATACTGGGAAGTGCCTCAGGAGCATGCATATTGCAGTTTACACATCTGGCATTGGTCAGCATTACCCTTATGTTTCTTACCACTTATATTTTCTAGGGTGGTGGGTTAGTCTTTTCGGCCTTGCCTACATATGGCTCTATGGAGGTGGCAAAGGCCTTATCCAGTATCCAGACGCCCAGGGGTAACAGGTGCAAGCCATCCCTGGAACAGCAGCATGGCATGTCATGCATGACATCTCAAGCAGACAGACATTAGATCCTCTTGGACTGACAGCTGTAATTGTGCCACCTGTTAAAGCTGATCATTCTGTGTTTGTACTGTGGCATCATTCTTGGTGAGGGTTGGATGCTGCAAACGGCCAGTGTCATACCGGTCTGGAGTACATACTCAGAGAGCTCATCCATGTCTCTTTTCATGTAGCCCAGGGAGGTACATCTCAGGTCATTCACACCAGCATGGACAATGAGTGCATCATATTTCTGCTTGCTTTGGGGTGACCTGCGTACTTGTGTTATGTGGCGTATTGTAGCAGCCTACAGGCAGCTTACTGTACCCTTTCCCTTGTTCAGTCTGGTGAGTGGGACAGCAGTGTATCTGCCTATACAGACACCTATTACAACTGTATCAGGCATGTTGTTTCTCCTTCTGGCCTGTGACTGTTTGGCACACCAGCTTTGTGTACTATGTGTTGCATGTGCTATGTTTGGAGATTGTGGTTGCCTGGGGTCTGCTTTGGAGGCCTCTGTTGGTGTGGTGTGTTTGTAATTAGGGCCTCCCGGAATGTTCTTCTGTGTTTATGTGTTTGGTTTACAGTTGTGATAGGTCTATGTGGGACTGGGTTTGTGGTGTATGTGGTTACCTTCTCTTCCTGACTAGTTTTGACAGTACTGAGTTGGGGGAGCTCTGCCTCCGGTTTGGATAAATGGTTGCATCTCTCACATATATTTGTATTTATTGGGGGGGGGGAGTTGAGGGTTGTCTGTGTACTTGGGGAAGGTGTAACATTGCCTCAGGATTCACAGATTCTACTTGTTGTAGCTGGCCTTATTGGATTGTATGTGTGGACATATTTTATTGCCATACTACTGATCAGTGATTACTTCCCTTTTTATGTTTGCTCTATCATGTAGTAGCTTCCTCATTCTCTTGCATGGTTTGGTAATGGCTGGAGTCCAGCATGCCAGATGCCTGCATGTATGGCATTGTGTCTTGTTGTTATTTGTGATTGCATAATCCAAGCATTCCTGGCTGTTTTCATGGAATGCCTGTATAACAGGTTCTGCGGTGTGTCCCATATTCTGCACCTGCACAGGGCCTTTAGTGGATTCCACATCAGTTTGGAGGGGTTCAACTTATGCTTTACACATGTTTTTCACTGTGGTTTTCTGGCCAGGGACTGTGGTCAGGATGTGTATATCCAGTGTGATTACTCTATGGTCTGGTCTTACCAGTGAGGGATACACTTCTCATCTTGCCATCCATTACGCATGTCGCTGATTATCACATCCAGTATGCTTACCCCTCTTGTGGGAGTTTCATAGTTTCATAGTATAGTACTAGGCTATCTGCCCTGGGGCATTTGTAAGCCTAGCCATAGTGATGTGGCTTTTGCCACCCCATGAAATGGTACAAAAAATGTACAGAATAAATTTAGAATACTGTGCCTCTCTCTAGTAGTAACACAATGAAGGTCCCCTTATATAATAGAATTAGTTTACTGTGCCCCTGTCTAGCAGGGACACAGATGTGACCCCTGGGGTAAACTTACGATCTCCCATCCACTCATCAAGATTTCTCTTGAAGAGAGTCAGTGAGGGGCTCTGCCTAATACGAACTGGGATCTTGTTCCAAAGCATGGGAAGCCTCTGGGTTATGAATCTATCCCTCCAGCATGTCCTGTTCATACTTGTGCTGAGGTTTAAGTCTTTAGCTCTCGTGGTCCTGATGGATTTGGATTTTTTGAGGTGGAGCACATCCATCAGATCCTGATTGGACGTGGCCTTGTACGTCAGGCAGAGATCACCTCTGAGCATGCAGTATGCTACTGAATAGAGCTGAAGTTTCTTTAATCTGGCAGAATAAGACATATGCTGGAGACCCTTAATCCTCTTGGTGAGGTACTTTTGTGGTCTCTCCAGCTGTTGCAAATGCCAGGTGAGGTACATACCAAATGGGGCATTGTACTCAATCATGGGTCTGATGAGGGAGGAATATAGGGGTACAATGACATCCTTGGATCTGGATGTGAATCCCTTCATGATGTGGTGTGCAAGGTAGAATGTTTTCTAACCACTTTGGCAACGTGGGTGTCAAATGAGAGGTCGCTGTCGACTTGGGTCCCTAGGTCTCTGATTACTTTTTCCGTACTCAGTGGGTTGCTGTCTATGTGATAATTTGTGGTACGTTTTTCCTGGGCATTTTGGTTTATGGATTCTGGGAACTCTTCTCCTACTGTGTTGGTGCTAGTATAATGCTCCCAGTGTATGTCTGGGTATTTTCAGTCAACCAATATAATGTGGTTTGGGGGGCTTGATATATTCATGTATTCCAACATAGGCCAGGTGCAGTTCCTGGTGTTAGGACAGTAGTCTGCAGCAGGCTATATACTGGGAGGCAGTTTTAGCCACTGGTACTTGACCATGTCTAATCCATGCTGCTTCTTGTTGTGGTACCAACATGGGGGTGTGGTTATCCTTAACAATTATTGCTAGTCACCCTCCTTTTGTAGCTTGTTCCATGTTTTGAGGCTGTACAGCACAGTATGAGGTGTAACCTGGTAGTGTTAGGGTGCTGATGTGAGCCTTGACCCAGTTTTCTGTTACAGGACAGATATCAACATTTTCCATACTGTGTGCATTTACACTGCATGCATCTTGCTGTTTAGTCTTCTGGCATTGGGTAGCATTACATCTAGGTTCCTATTCCTTGTGGTACCTATGAAGGTGGGTTTGTGTTTTGAGA
Organism: Protopterus annectens; assembly: GCF_019279795.1. Lineage (NCBI taxonomy): Eukaryota > Metazoa > Chordata > Ceratodontiformes > Protopteridae > Protopterus > Protopterus annectens. The sequence continues at coordinate 426,774,632 of NC_056735.1, forward strand.
CTTACCAATTCAGGACATGCTGTGGGTACTGACAGCCTTTGCCAGTATCCATGGGGCCTGGACTGATAGGTGCACGCCACCCCTAGCAGGTGGTGCATCATGTCATGCTCAGCATGTCTTCCCAGGCTGAAACACATTGGCTCCCCTTTGACTAACAGCATTACTTCAGCCAATTATTGCAATTGATCATCCCATCGTCATTTTGTGGCTTCATGCTTGGTGAGGGTGGATGTTAGTCAGGGTCCTCAAGTGTGCATATAGGACATGGTGTTACATTACTTAACACATGGCATTCATGCCTCAGGTGGTGCTGCAGGGCTGCCTCTGTCGGATGCACATATTACACTCCCTGTACATGTTTGTGAGCAGGTCATGTCATTTTAGGCATCCCTGTTATTATTTGAGTGAGTCAGAGAGGGGTATCATTCCCAGGGTTCCTACTGAGCCAGTGTATGTGCTATGCGTTGCCTCTTTGCCAAGGCCAGGGCATACTGGGCACGCCTCCTTCTGCCTACTGGGGCAGGTTCAGGTTGTTCCTCCTCCGAGTCACGCTCTGCCTGTGATGGCCTTGGCAATGGTGGAGAGCTGTTTGGCCCAGCCCTATGCTGGTCCTGCTGAAGCTGTTTTCACAAGATCATATTATGTAGCATAGCACATACCATGACAATCTGGGTACATGTAGTTGGTGAGTACTGCAAGGCTCCACCAGATGTGTCCAGAACCATGACTTGAGCAGCCCAAACACATGCTCTATTACATTATGTGTTTGTGCGTGTGCCTCATTATGGCGTTCCTGTTCAGGTGTGTGTGCGTTTCTGATGGGTGTCATCAGCCACAGCTCCAGTGCATAACCTGCATCCCCCACTAGGTGTCCATGTGGGATGTCCCCATTGGCAAATGTCTGGTACAGCTGCGTCAAATGCCAGATGTGGGAATCATGGTAGCTCCCAGGGCAGCCAGCACACACATTCATTATTATGCCCTGGGCATCACACATGATCTGGCAGTTGATGAAGGGGAAGCCCTTGCGGTTAATGTAGGCCCTACCCTGCTCACCGGCTGGTGCTTTGATGCATATGTGCGTGCAATCTATTGCACCCACTACCTCAGGGTATTCCGCTATTTGCTGGAAGAGATGCATATTGCTGGCCAATACCTCACGGGCATTGGGGAAATATACATGATCACCGACATGTGCTGACATGGCATCCAGGAACTGGTGCAGTACCCTGGAGGCTTATGCCTGTGATATCCCCATCATATCACCAGTTGGTCTCTGGAAGGTACCTGTTGCTAGTATTCTTAGGCCAACACATACCTTGGTTTCCACTGGGATGGGTTCCCCTCTGTTGGTTCTGTGTCTGAGGCATGGCCTGCACAGTTCGACTATTTGCTGTAGGAGCTCTCTGTCCACTCTATAGAGCTCTACTATCTCCAGCTCATGTAACCCATGGTAGGTGACCCTGGGCCTGTACACTCTTCTCCATCTCCTCACTGTGGGTTGTCTGGCACCATCTGCATTGTCACCACCCTCAGCAAGTCGCCTATGTCTCATTATGACAGCTATGGCAGCCCCTAGCATTTCTGCTCTGAGTTCAGCTTTTTCAGTTTTCACTTCTAATAGCTTACTCCTGTCTTGCAGTGTCTCTTGAGAGAAACATCCTGCACTGCTGTTTGCAGAGTTTTAAGTGCTGGGCTGGGCTACTATTCTGCCTGTGTAATTACCTGCTTCTAATTGTTTTCACCTGCTAGCTCCAGCAGTATTCCCTGCTAGCTTCCTACTAATTCTGTTGCTTCCTTTTTCCTTTCTGTTTCCTCAGGGGGGAGCAGCGTGCATACCAGCAGAAACACGCTCACAGTGGCTTACAAGCGCGCACACATGCTTACATGGTTCAGGATCTGCCTATTCGGGTTAAAATGTGTGCACACCAGCGCAAACAGTGTTACAAATCTACCAACATGCTCCCACATGCTCAGTCTGCCTTACACGCGCACACACTGCCCTACTCTCACTTCATGGCATGCACACGTGCGCATGCACACCCAGCAAGAAACTTTGGTGTAAGTAACAGTGTACACCTTCCATTTCTTGACTTTCCCATGCTTATCTTGTGGCACTCCTCTTTCCATGATCTGTGTCTGTCATCTGTCATGTAACACTGACCTCCAATGAACTGCATTTCTATCTACCATTCCCCCCTGTGATGTCACCTATCTCCCACTCTATTCCTCCCCCTTATGTATCTCTTACACTACTCAGAATGTGCTCATTTGCTATGTGACTGTGGGATTCAGTATCCTAACCCTCATTTACATCAGATTGCCTACTAATGCTTAGTTACATGTCTTAGACTCAGCTTCCCCCTTTAGCAACCACTACACGGTGGCCATGTTGTTTTTGGTCTGCTGGTCCCTCCATTGACATTCCATGTATTGCATAAAACTCACATTTGTGGGTTTAAAACTTTCATTTTTATGTTTTATACAGCACAGCCCGTTTGCATGGGGCTGGGCTGTGTTTAAACATTTATTTTTCATATTTGCATCAGCGTACCTTGCCAATGGCCACATATTTGGCCATTGGCATGCTGCCTGACACATATTCACCCTTTATTTGGAGCTGACATGGCTCCGTTGTAGTTTTTGCAGAAACGTACTCAGTTGTCAACTGAGTACATTTCTGCAGCTAAAATGGCTCTTACACGGGCTGCTTTCTGTTTCGTGGATCGCTAATCTACCTCATTTGCATGCCTTTTGGCTGCAAGTGAGGTATTTAGCATATCCATGCCCAGTCCATGTAAGAGACGTTTTAGCTGGTCTCTTACATGGAGTTTCGGGCTGTTCCTGGATCGCGAGGCTTGCATGGAGTGTTACACGTCTCTTACACTCCATGCAAGCCTTCGTGAATTCTGCCCATAATCTATCAGCACTAGAGAACCACCTTTATCAGCTGGTCTCACTGCAATAGAACAATCATTACACAAAACCTCCAAAGCTTCTTTTTCTTCTGTTTAAATTATGGAAGCATTTCTTAAAAATACCACTATCATGCATCTTATATATTTCTTTTATACATGCTTTTTTGAATGTCTCAATAGCAGCATTGTTTACAGGAACATAGCTACTTGGTTTCTTAAAAATGTTCACACAGCTATTACTCATATCATTATCACCAAACTGAGATTTAAGCATAAGATTCCTAGTAAACATTTTAAGTTCTATAATATTGTTAGTCACATCCATTCTACTTGCTGGTACAAAGGATTTCCCTTTGTTCAGTACACTTATCTCAGAATCAGTTAAAGTCAGCCGTGATATATTCCATACTAATGGATGTTGGATTGTTGCCACATTTTCTTGTGCTTCATAGGTTGTTCCTCTTCTATGGATGCTTTCCGTTTCATCCTTCCTCTGCTTGTGGAGCGATTCAGAAAATTTGTAATTCATATAGGATACGGTGAAGAAAAAGACGTACTGTCAGATGGAACTGATGACATACGGCTACTGTTAGTGTTAGTAGATACATTTCATTCTGCAAATTTACTGCGAGCTCCTCTCTCAGGCCTCTGTATCTCACTGCTGCTTGTGGAATCAGAGGGAGGTGTGGTAGGAAGTGACATTACAGCATTAGAGTTCTCTATTGTATCTCTGACAAGAGAATTGGCAAGCTCAATTGGTTGCTTAAGAACCAATTGAGATTCAATGGGCTGAGTAGAGCTACTGCTATTCACAGCATTGTTATGCTCTCTGGGCCAAGCAAAGACACGCCCACTAGAAAAATCTTGTAAATCCCTTTGCACTTTCGTTTTCTTATAGCCCATCAGTTGCTGATCATAAACAGATATAAGTTCCAAAACATAGTCTAATTTTAAATCAGCAATAGCATGTGAATATTTTTCATAGAGTTCTGCTTGTAGTTTCCAGACACTGGATGATATAGTGAGTTCTTCTGGCATAAATAAATCTATTAGTAATTGCATATAACTACGACTGGTTTCTAAGTTAATTTGCTGCCACTTTAATAATAAATCTTTGTACATAGTTCCATATGTGGGCATTTTCAGTACCCTTAAGCCCTGAGGAAATATATTAAGCTTTAAACAGGCTTCAAAATAAAGTCTCTGTGACTGAAGCCATTTCAATTTCCGTAAATCATTCTCAGTTTTAAACAAGTCTTTTCTCATTGCAGCAACAACATACTCACTGTTCCCTTCTTGCTGCAAATCTTGCACTAGAGGCTCTACTTCTAGCAAGGGGTTGTTTTTGACCTCAAGAAGTTCATGCAGGTTCCTTTGTATAAAATCCTCTTGTCAGAGATACAATAGAGAACTCTAATGCTGTAATGTCACTTCCTACCACACCTCCCTCTAATTCCACAAGCAGCAGTGAGATACAGAGGCCTGAGAGAGGAGCTTGCAGTAAATTTGCAGAAAGAAATGTATCTACTAACTCTAACAGTAGCCATATGTCATCAGTTCCATCTGACAGTATGGCTCTTTCTTCACCATATCCTATACAAATTAGAAATTTTCTGAATCGCTCCATCAGCAGAGGAAGGATGAAATGGAAAGCATCCATAGAAGAGGAACAACCTATGATGCTCAAGAAAATGTGGCAATAATCCAACATCCATTAGTATGGAATATATCATGGTTGACTTAAAGTGTACTGAACAAAGGGAAATCCTTTGTACCGGCAATTAGAATGGATGTGACTGACAATATTATAGAACTGAAAATGTTTACTAGGAATCTTATGCTTAAATCTTAGTTTGGTGATAATAATATGAGTAATAGCTGTGTGAACATTTTTAAGAAACCAAATAGTTATATTCCCGTAAACAATGCTGCTATTGAGACATTTGAAAAAGCATGTATAAAAGAAACATATAAGATGCATGATAGTGGTATTTTTAAGAAATGCTTCTATAATTTAAACAGAGAAGAAAAAGAAGCTTTGGAGGTTTTGTGTAATGATTGTTCCATCGCAGTGAGACCAGCTGATAAACGTGGTTCTCTAGTGGTGATGGATTATGTTTCTTATGAGGAATCTATGCTGACAATGTTGAATGATGACATTTCTTATCAGAAAATAGATAGTCAACAGGTGCATGTAAGCAGCATGTTAATATACAATGCATTATTTGAATGCTTACAGTGCTGAGTTATTAGCCAAGAGCTTTTCAAGTACTTCATAGGTTCATAGGTTCATAGGTTCATAGGTTTATACTAGGCTATCTGCCCTAAGGCATTTATAAGCCTAGCCCAAAGTTCTGTGGCTTACGCCACCCCTTATATGAAAAAATACTGTACCCATTAGTTTTTTGTGCCTCTGTCCAGCAGTGACACAGAGATGATTCCTGGGGTAAACCTACGATCTCCCATCTACAGGTCAAGATTTCTCTTGAACAGAGCCAGCGAGGTGCTCTGCCTCACATGGACCGGGATTTTATTCCACAGCATAGGAAGTCTCTGAGTGATAAATCTATCCCTCCAGCACGTCCTATTTATAACCGTGCTAAGGTTTAAGTCGCTTGCTCTAGTGGTTTTGGTGGATTTGGATTTTTTGAGGTGGAGCATGTCCATTAATTCCGGGTTGGACATGGCCTTGTATGTCAGGCACATGTCACCTCTGAGCAGACGGTATGCGACTGAATAGAGCTGGAGTTTCTTCAATCAGGCAGCATATGGCAGATTTTGGAGTCCCTTTATCCTTTTGGTGAGGAACTTTTGGGGTCTCTCCAATTGCTACAGATGGGTGAGATACATCCCGAATGGGGCATTGTACTCGATCATTGGTCTGATAAGTGAAGAGTACAGGGGAACAATGACCTCACTAGATCTGGATGTGAATCCCTTCATGATCAGGTGGGCAATGTAGAAGGTCTTTCTAACCACTTTAGCAACGTGAGTGTCAAAAGAAAGGCCACTGTCAACCTGGGTCCCCAGGTCCCTGATAACCTCTTCTGTGCTTAGTGGATTGCCACCTATATGGTAGCTTGGGGTTACCTTGTTTTTCCCGAAGGGTATGACTATACATTTTTTGGTGTTTAACTTCAGGCCATGGCTCTGGCACCAGCTATCTGTTTCCGTGAGTCCCTTCTGAAGGATATCCGTGTCCGATGCACTTTCAGCTATGGCGCCCAGTTTGCAGTCGTCTGCAAACTTTGTCAGCCAAAGTCCTCCCATGTTGGCCTGTACTTCTGAGAAGTAGATGCCGAACAATAGGGGGTCAAGGACCGAGCCATAGTAGACAAACCAGTTCTACCTATCATACAAGGACTCCCCAAAATACATAAACATCCCAGAGTGTCCCCCATGAGACCCATTGTATCAGGGAGGGGCTGGTGTTCTGAACCTTTCTCCATTTTTGTGGAGCACCATGTTAAAACTATGTTGAAAAAGAATGTATATATTAATTGATACAAAACAGTTTTAAAAGATCTGCATGCATTTTATAAGAGTATAGCCGTGGAGGATAGATAGCTCATGAGTACCTTGGATGTGAAATCTGTATTCACAGTCATTCCTAATAGTAAAGGTTTTAAGCTCTTCAAACAGTATTTAATGGAAGACAAAACATATGATGCACAAGTTATTGATTTATTATCATTGTTGATGGAACTGATATTAGAGAGCAATATCTTTTTGTTTGAAGGAAATTTATATAGACAAAAGGATGGCGTGGCCATGGGCACTTTATGTGCAGATGGCTATGCAAATATTGCTATGGCTATGTGGGAGAAAGAATTCCTACTCACTGAGATGGGAAGGCATCTGAAGTTCTACAGGAGATTCGTGGATGATATCTTTTTTTTATGCGGAGGTGATGTAGCCTTATTTTTATCATTCTTACACAAAATAGATAATAGTACCAGCTTCCTTAAATTTTCAATGACGCATTTCTATGATGTTATAGAATACATGGATATCAGGGCACTTCAAAAAGATAGAGGTGTTCTGGAAACTGAAATCGATATGAAAGAATGTTATAGGAATAGCTATCTCCATAGACAGAGCATGCACCCGAGACATATATTTAAGAACACGGTAAGAGGCCAAGGTTTGAGAGCATCAAGACTCACAGCTAATCAAACTAGTCATGAGGAAGAGATCAAGAACATGAAGGAAAGGTTCATACATAGAGGGTACAGTGAAAAAGAGATACAACAGTCATTAGTGGGTCTAACTGAGGCAAGGAAAGGAACAGGTAAGCCATATATATTTTTTTTCAATTCCTTTTTATTAGGGTTATATCAAAACCAAATGAAGACAAGAAAATGATATAACAGAGAATAAAACAATAACATACAATATACAGACCTACAAACATAAAACCTATATACATTAGATAACCTATATACAGTTCTCATCTATATCAAGCTATGCAGCATACAGAAATATGCATTACAATCATGTCAGAATGAGTTCAAATATAATTTTCCAAGTGTCCTTCTGGGTCCTTTTTTTCCTCATGGAATACCATAAATATTTATGAGCCAGGAGTTGTTTACTAGCTGTTTGCTTGAATCCATCCCATGTTATTTTGGACCTGTCTTTCCAATTTAATGTGATATAGTATTTTATTAGCATAAATGTTGTAACTAGCATGTGCATGTGATTATTCTTCATTCCTATAGGAGGTACGTGTAAGAGGGCAAATTTCCAGGATAAGGTTGATTTTTCATAGCCCATTTTCTCTAATTTGACTCTTAAGGCACACCAAAGTTTGCATGTACATTTACAACTCCAAAATATATGAATAATATCAGCTTCTTTGGAGTGGCAGAATTGGCAAAAAGGTGGGAGTTCTTTGTACATTTTATTTAATATTGTGGGCGTAAAATATGCGTTGTTTAGGATCATAAGTTGAGTATATCTGAGCTTCTGAAGGAGAATGTCTTTGGAAAATTTCTGAATTGCCTGTGCAATTATATTGGAGGTAATTGTAGGGTCTTGTTTTGTCCAGTAATTGGAATGAATGGCTTCTTTCGTCTGTCTAAGTGAGATAATGAATTTATAGGTATTTGAGATCATTTTTTTTTCCGTGTCATCATATCCCAAAGTGTTCTACATGTATCTATATGTTGATCTGGGATGTCAGTATCCTTCCAAAATCTGTAACATACTTCTTTCAGTTGTCTTATCATAATTGTATATTTAAACGGGAGATTAAGTTTGTTTCTAATATTAGTTATAGATTCCTGCCTAAGTAGATAAATGTCTAAAACTGTCTTTTCTTTCAGTAGTGGGTATGAATTCAGGTCAATCATCTTTTCATTTAGTTGATTATTGGGGTTAAGGTGTAATGGTTGGAAAGTATAAAAAGCAGTTAATAGATTTAGTGATTGGAAGAGATTTTGTGTTATTTTAATTTGTTCCCATATGTCGTTTTGTATTTTGTATCTTCTTCTGGATATTCCCTTTAGAAATGGGAGGGCCTTGGGATTAAATTGTAATGTTTTAACATAGTTATGATATAATTTCAACCAGATTGGGCACCACATATTGATTTGTTCCCTGTAATTTGCAATATTAATTAGTCTACTACCTTTGGTAATTTCGTAATACAGTTTAAAGTCAGGCAAGCCCACCCCACCTTTGTCCTTTGGATATATAAGTTTTTGATAACTTATCCTGCTGGGTCTTGGATGCCAGACGAATTTTGAGAGGGTTGATTGGATGTTATTGAAGACTTTATTGTGGATCAGTGTATTGGTTGCGTTAAATATAAAAAGTATTCTGGGGAGGATATTCATTTTAATGATGGCTACTCTAGAGAGAAGGGGGAGTTTCAATTGTGTCCATCTTACCAAGTCTTTTTGTATGGTGTTCCATGTTTTAATCACATTGTCCTGATAGTAATTATGTGCATCGGTATAGAATGCTATTCCTAGGTATTGTATGTGGTCACTGACTTTAATATTAGGTATAGTACCTGCAGTTGGGAACTGAGCGTAGTTATTAATCGGGAATATTGTTGTCTTATCCAAGTTTACCTTATAGTTCGCAAACTTTGAAAATAATTCTATTGAATTATTGATTTTGTAAAGATCCGTGTTGAGAAGAGAATAATATATATTTAAGTCATCTGCATACGCTGATAGAGAAATTTCAGTGTTAAAAAGGAGGGGTATATTATGAAATGTTCTTTGTTTTATTAGTAAGAATAAGGGCTCAATATATAGGTTGAATAGGAAAGGTGATAGGGGGCATCCTTGTCTAATCCCATTGTTAATATTTATTTTTTTGGAGCTAAGTTTATTAATTTGTATAGTGGTATATGCTCTGTTGTGTAAAGTGTTTATATAGTGAATAAACTGTGTAGGAAAGTTAAATTTTTGCAGAATCAAGGTCAGAAATGACTTATTGATTCTATCAAATGCTTTAGAAGTGTCTATAGCTAAGGTGTAGATAGGTGTTTGTTTCTTTAGGGATAAAGATATCATTGCTTCAAGAGTTAGAGTTTGATCAACTGTTTGTCTCTGATTGATAAACCCGGATTGTTCTGGGGAAATAATTTTTGTAATTATATAGTCTTAGTTCTATTAGCCAAAATTGCTGCCATAATTCTCATATCCAAATTAATAATAGAAATGGGCCTGTAATTATTAGGGTTGGTCGTGTCCTTGTTTGGTTTAGGTATTAATATGGTTCTGGATGCATTTAGGTGCGGGTCAGAGATACCCTCTTGTATTATGTGATTATATAGGTGATGTAGTATGATCGACATCTTAGAACTAAAGCATTTGTAGAACTCGGCTGAGAAACCATCAGGACCCAGCGCCTTATTATTTTTGAGGTTATTAATTATAGTTTTGATGTCCACTTGTGTAAGTTCAGCTGATAGAGAAGTTTGTTGTTGTACCTCTAGCCTGGGGGAGTTTAGTTCATTAATAAATAAAAGTAGTTCCTGTTCATTGAATGTTTTGGGGGTAGGGATGTACACATCTTCATATATGCTCTCGAAGACCTTAACTCTATCTTGAGAGTTAGAGTAACTGTTTTGCTGAAAAAGAAGTTCCGAGATATGTGGATTAGGTTTATGTTGATTCAACAGTCTTGCCAAGAATCTAGAGGGGAGTTGGGCCCACTGTGAGTAATTGGCTAGGTTTTTTATTTCATGAAATAATAGGTTTTCTGCTTGTAGTGCTAGTAACTTAGCTTGAAGTTGATTAATGAAGTTCTCTACCTCCACGGAATAAGACTGCTGCAGCCTAAGCTCAAGTTTAGATATTTCATCCTTAATACTTTTTTCTTTGGTGAAAATATTTTTCTTATAGAAAGCGTATTTATTGATTAACATCCTTCTAATTAATACCTTGGTGGTAGCCCAAGTTATATCGAATGGAAAGGTGTTATCTACATTAGCTACAATGCATTGGTCCAGTAATAAGTCAATTTCTTTTCTAATATCTTGTTTTTCTAATAAGTTAGGGTTCAAGTGCCAGAGTATATTATTGTTATGTCATGAGTTGCAATGTGCCCAATCTATTGTAAGGGTGATTTTCGAGTGATCCGATAGAGATCTAGGTTCTGTGACTAGTGAAAGTTTAAATTGTAATAGGGTGTCCAAGACTAAGAAGAAATCCAGTCTGGACCAAGTTTTATGACACTGTGAAAAGAAGGTAAAACCTTTACTATTTGTGTGAGGGACGGTAATGAGGTGTGGGTCACCAAGTCTAAAATCATTTTTGATTTCGAAAAGGGCAGTAGTGGCCTGTGAGTTGAATTTAGCTTTTTTGTTTGTTCTATCTATATTTGGGTCTTGAATAGAGTTCCAGTCCCTCCCTAGGATGTAGTAGTGTTCTGGGAAGGAGTTTATTAAGTTATAGATGCCCATAATAAATTTGTGTTGAGAGGAGCAAGGGGCATATACATTTACTATCAAGACTGGTTTGTCTACTTTGTCAATTTTGGTTATAAAATAACACCATCTGCCTTCTGGGTCTGAATCTTGTCTTAAAATATTGTATTGGAACGAATTTTTAATAATGACGGCAACTCCTGTTTTATTGGTGTTATTACCAGCTGCTATAATGGATTTGATCCATTTTTTATTTGCCGTGTGAACCCACTGCTCCTTTAGTAGGTGTGTTTCTTGTATCATTATAAAGTCTAGATTGGATTTATAGACAAGATGCATGAAAAGTTTTTTCTTATTATCTGTTTGTAAACCTTTAACATTCCATGAGGCTAACTTCAACATCTTTTCTTTAGGACTTGAATACCAAATCGGAAGCTATGTACTGTACTGTTAAATAACCGTATCACTGCAGGACCCCGAACACATACATACATTATTAGATATAGATGAGAAACTCTTCCAGCTTTATCCCAGTGCCTAACCACTACCTCTGTCCCCCTGGAAGAGATTGGGATACCAGTTCTTATTAGAAGCACAATTGTTAGATAGAGACTATAGAAATTATTTTTAGGGTTTAACCATGGGGTATCCCTATACATCCAGTATCCCAGTTTGTTAAACCAATACCAGCAGAGCATAGAAACTTATTCTATCCCTAGTACCGTAGCTTGAAACATCATGCAGAGCACACATTGAAAGTAAAGTGAGAAAATTGCTAAGTTAACTATATATTTACATCAAAACTGCACAAATAACATTTTTTTTTTCTTTTTTTCTTTTCCTTCCCCTTCTTTTTTTATGGCTTGTACTATAGATAAAACTGAGTGTCCATCTGGTTGTGACCATAATCCACAAGTTGCTCTCTTAATGTCTATGTAAAAAAAAAAGAAAAAAAAAAGCCTCTGTTTTTTAAGCTGAATAAACAGAGACTAATATGCAACCAGACATAAGATCCACCTATATTATGCATTTCCACTGTTTGCCCTTTAAACAGTACAACGTTAAATGTATTAAACCCTTAGATTTCTTCAGCATCCTATCCTATTTTACAGTCACCATGTAGTATTTAAAGTACCTTTGTATAGTGAGATATCCAGTATTTTGTCCATATTAGTGTGAGCCTGCTTCCTCCACGAAGTTTTGCTGTATCCTCTGGTTGCTTGAGTTGTTTTTACTCTTCACTTTCATTTTTATTCTCCTTCGGTGCAGGACTGTGTAGAGTTGGGCTCTGTAGCTTTAAGGAAGCATTGCACCTTGGGAATTCAGCCTTCACACAAGGTTAGTGTTGACAACCTAGCCTGTTGGGAGCTGGAGCTTCTATTTTAGACCGAGGATTATGTGAAGATCATACCCAGGAACCAGCACTTGATTTCGGATGCAAAAAGCAGGGCCCCACGGTCGGAAATCATCAGAGGAAAAAGAAGCTTAGCAGAAGTGCGTTATACAAAGCATGTAATCTAGATTATGTGGAAGGATCTTCTTTTCTTTTTACTTGTGGCAGTGAGAGCATAACTAGCATTTATTGGGTTTTAAAACACTTTTTTTCCTGGGTTTGTTTTAAATACTTTAAGAAACGTCGTAGCTGCTTCTTCCTTGTTGTTGCATGAGTATCTGTGGTCTTGCATTGTAAAGGTAAGTGTGTTGGGGAACTTCATTTGGAATCTGATTTGTTTTGTTATGAGGAAAGAACAGTAAGGGGCAAGCTTTTGTCTCTGTAGTTTAATTTGATATGGTAGATCTTGAGCAATGGTAATGCTCATGCCCTTCCAAACCACAGATTTTTTTTGTTTTGGCAGCAAGTAATATTTTGTTAATATGAAGAAAGCTAAGGATCTTGGCATATACAATAATTCTTATAGGTTCATAGGTTCATAGGTTCATACTAGGCTATCTGCCCTAGGGTATTTATAAGCCTAGCCAGAGTTGTGTGGCTTTCACCACCCCTTAGGTTGAAGAATACTATACCCATTAGTTTGCCGTGCCTCTGTCCAGCAGTGATACAGAGATGATCCCTGGGGTAAACCTACGATCTCCCATCCACTGGTCAAGATTCCTCTTGAACAGAGCCGGTGAGGTGCTCTGTCTCACATGGACCGGGATTCTGTTCCACAGCATAGGGAGTCTCTGGGTGATGAATCTGTCCCTCCAGCACATCCTATTTATATCCGTGTTGAGGTTTAAGTCTCTTGCTCTTGTGGCTCTGGTGTATTTGGATTTTTTGAGGTGGAGCATGTCCATTAATTCCGGGTTGGACATGGCCTTGTATGTCAGGCACAGGTCACCTCTGAGCAGACGGTATGCGACTGAATAGAGCTGGAGCTTCTTCAGTCAGGCAGCATATGGCATATTTTTGAGCCCCTTTATCCTTTTGGTGAGGAACTTTTGGGGTCTTTTCAATTGCTGCAGGTGTCGGGTAAGATACATTCCGAATGGGGCATTGTACTCAATCATTGGTCTGATAAGTGAAGAGTACAGGGGAACAATGGCCTCCCTTGATCTGGATGTGAATCCCTTCATAATCAGGTGGGCAATGTAGAAGGTCCTCCTAACCACTTTGGCAATGTGAGTGTCAAAAGAAAGGTTACTGTCAACTTGGGTCCCCAGGTCCCTGATAACCTCTTCTGTGCTTAATGGATTGCCCCCTATGTGGTAACTTGGGGTTACCTTGTTTTTACCAAAGGGTATGACTATACATTTTTGGTGTTTAGCTTAAGGCCATGGCTCTGGCACCAGTTATCCATTTCTATGAGACCTCTCTGAAGGATATCTGTGTCTGATGGATTTTCAACTATGGCGCCCAGTTTGCAGTCATCTGCAAACTTTGTCAGCCACAATCCTCCTATGTTTGCCTGCACTTCTGAAAAGTAGATGCCGAACAAGAGGGGGCCCAGGACTGAGCCCTGTGGGACACCACTTGTGACCGGCTTGGAGTCTGACATGGCACTAGCAACTCTAACCATGTGGGTTCTGTCCTTGAGCCAGTTTGCAACCCATCTTGTGACATATGGGTTTACATTTAAGCTGGTGAGCTTTTCTATGATACCCGAGTGGGGTATTGTGTCGAAAGCTTTTGCAAGGTCAAGGTAGGCTGTGTGAACTGCCTTACCCTCTTCAATGGCCTTGGTGACTGTTTCAAAAAAGTCAACCAAGTTCAAGAGGCATGATCTGCCCTTGACAAAGCCGAATTGGGTAGGATCCAATGTCTGTAGGTCCCCTATGTCTTTATTTATGAGTTCCATTATGATCCTCTCCATAGCTTTGCAGACCAGGCTTGTTAAGCTTATGGGGCGGTAATTACCAGGGTCCGTAGAAGCACCGCCTTTGTGGAGTGGGACCACAGTTGCCGTCACGCCACTCTTTGGGTACGTATCCTGTGGTAAGGCTAAGATTAAACAGCAGCCTTATGTGTGGGTTTAGTTCCTCATTGAGTTCGTGTAGCACACAGCCGGGGACACCATCCGGTCCCATTGATGCTGTGTTTTTAGCTTTAGAGAGAGCAGCTCTCACCTGGGCATTTGAGATGATTGGGAGGCTACACTCTGCTGGGATAGATATTTCTCCTTTTGGGGGGGAGGGAGGGGAGAAATTTTCACTGAACCTGTCTGCCAGTATGTTTGCAGTGTCTGTGGGTTCAGTGATTTTTGTATCATTTTGGACTAATTCTGAGCATATCTGGGAGTTTCCACCCAGATTTCTAACATAGCTAAAGAAGGCCTTATGATTGTCTTTTGAGTCCTTGGCGATTTTTCTCTCAAAGTTGGCCTTGGATGATTTTATGAGTGATCGTAGTTTTTTACTAGTATTGATCAGAGATGTCTTCCCTTTTAGGGATTTTGCTCTATCTTGTAGTAGCTTTCTCCTCTTGTTGTAAAGTTTGTTTATGGCTGGGGTCCACCAGATCGGGCGCTTGCCTTTGGTGGAAAGGGTCTTGATTTTATTTGGGATTGCTTGATCCATACAATCCTGGAGGTGCTCATAGAAAGCATTTGTAAGGGATTCAGCAGCATGGGTTGTGGTTTCCAATGGCTCAGGGGCCTTGAAGGATACCACACCAGTCTTAAGAAGTGTGAAGTTGGCTTTTGAGAAGTTCTTCACTGTGGTCTTTTTGTTGGGGTGGGGCGGGATGTGGATCTCCAGTGAGATTAGTTTATGGTCTGATCTCACCAATAAGGGATATACTTCCGGTGTGGAACATTTTGTCCCCATGTTTGTGATGATCAGGTCTAGTATATTTTCACCTCTTGTGGGAATGGTGACAAGTTGTTCCATAGCATTTGAGTTTATGAACTCCAGGAACCTTTGGGCTAGGGTATTGGGGCTTGAGTAATGTTCCCAGTCTATGTTTGGGTAGTTGAAGTCATCCAATATGATGGTGTTTGGAGAGACATTTATACTCTCCAGTGTCTTCAGGAAGGCTGTGTGGGGCTCCAGAGTTTGAGAGGGTGGCCTGTAACATGCTAAAAAACTGTAGAGCAGTTTTGCCTATGGTTAATTGCACCTGAATGGTCTCTGATGCTTTGTGAGTTGCCACCAGCCTGGAGGTGTGGGTATCTTTGATGAATATGGATACACCCCCTCCTTTTGTGGTACGGTCCGGGTTTTGGGGCCAGAACGCATGATATGAGGTAAAACCTGATAGTGCCGGGTGCTCTCAGGAGCCTTGAACCAGGTTTCAGTCACAGCACAGACATCGATGTTCTCCATACTGAGGAGGGCTTCGAGGGCATGCATCTTGAGATTTAGACTTCTGGCATTGAGCAGCATTACCCTTAGTTTTTTTCCATTATTGTTTTCTAGGGTGGTGGGTTTAGAATTTGAGCCTTGTCTAAAAAAGGCACTATGGGGGTGGCAAGAGTCTTTGCCAATATCCGGAAACCCAGGGGTGACAGGTGCAAGCCGTCCCTTGCGAAGCAGCGTGGCTTGTCAAGCATGTCATTCCAGGCAGACAGACATTGGATCCCCTTAGAATGACACCAGAAATTAAGCCAATTATTAAAACTGATAATTTTGTCTCTGTATTGTGGCATCATTTTTGGTGAAGGTAGGATACTGCTCAGGGTCAGGGTCATACCAGCCTTGGCTACGTAATCTGAGAGCTCCTTTATGTCTCTTTTCCTGTAGTCCAGGGAGGTACGTCTCAGGTCATTCACAATGGCATGGACAATGACTGAGTCATACTTGTACTTGCTGTGGAGTGACCTGAGTGCTTGTGTTATGTGGCAGATTCTAGTGCCCGACAGGCAGCTTACTGTGACCCTTTCCTTGTTCAGTCTGGTGAGTGGGACGTCAGTGTGTCTGACTATGGAGTCACCTATGACAAGTGTGTCTGGCATTGTGTTTGGCCTTAAGGGCTGTGACTGATTTGCACACTGACTTTGTGATCTATGTGTTGCTTGTGTTATGTCATGAGGTGGCAGTTGTTTGGGTGTCTGCTTTGGAGGCCTCTGCTGTTTTGGTAGATTTTTGATCAGTGCATCCGAGTATGTCTTTGTGTGTTTATGTGTTTGATTTGTAGTTGTGATAGTTCTATGTGAGACTGGGTTTATGGTGTGTGTGGTTACCTTCTCCTCCTGTCTGGTTTTGCCAGTCCTGAGTTGAGAGAGCTCAGCCTCCAGTTTGGCTATATAGTTGCATCTCTCGCATGTATTTGTGTTTTGTGGGAGGAGGAGAGGGTTGTCTGTGTACATGAGGCAATTGTAACATTGCCTCAATATTCCCAGATTCACCAGCTGAGCATGAGAGGACGCTAGCAACTGACCCTTTGACATGCTAGAAGAAATGAAAAAGTTTGCTGTGTAACTGAGTCAGAAAGGACCTATAGGGAAGTGGGTACTCAAGGGGGTTTTAAGCTAGTGAAGTACTTTGTATAATATAGAAGTGCTTTACCTGACTAAAAATGCTTTAGGAACAAGTGCTGAGCTTTACAGATAGAGAATAGACTGTTTAGATTACAAGTAGAGCAGTTCTAAGGGAAAAAATGAAGAGCAGACTTTACGGAGCCAGAAATAGTTTAACCAGCGCTGCCCGATGGTGCTCTAGTGGCAACTCCGCGCTAAATGCAGAAAAGGCAATAAGTAAGTAGTACAGGCTAGCACACTTTAGTGGGCAGCCAAACAATTAAATTAAACAGCAAACAAACACTTTTCGACTTGAATTAGACTAATTTCGACTAAAATGTACTTTTAAGTGCAGATAATAAAAAATGCAGTAAATAACTATGAAAACAGTTAAAGCTTGCTCTAGGTAAGCAGTAGAAGGTAAAACAAATATAAAAAACAGCAGGATACTTAATCAGGAAATCAGTCGCTTTTTTTCAGTTCTCTGTAGCCAGGAAGACTTTTTTCGCAGTCAGAACTGATTCTTGGGTCTTCCTGCCACTCAGAGGCCCACAGTTGGCAGAATTTCCAGAGTATATGCATCATCTCTAGCTGACAGACATCTGACATTCGACGTCTCGATGTTGGGGTATAAGAAGGGTGTCTGTTGGTGCCATCTTCAGTTCTTTCTAGATGTGCAGTCAGTCCAATGTGCTTCACATGTTTTCAATATGCTCCCAGTCCATCAGTCACCTCATTGTTTCCAGAGATCCTTCTTCTCTTTCCAGTCAAATAAGTACCCATTGTGGAAATTTCTCTACTAATTTAATGTTCAAAAGAGTAAACAATTGCTTGAAGTGTGGGAAATAAATTCCACATAAAGACTTTCACTTGTTTTGTCTGTTCTGATCTTGTCTATTCTGTTCTGTCTGTTCTGTCTTGTCTTGTCTGTTCTGTTCTTGGTCTAGTTACAACTGGTAATGGTCTAAGAACCCTATGTGCTCTCTCAATAGTGATTTGGTTAGCTTCTAAATCATTTCCTAGGAATAGGGCAAAGATTTCTGACAGTAGGTTCAGCAGCTTATTTTGATCTACATTTTCAGGGATGCCCCTTATAATTAAGTTGTTCCGTCTAGATCTGGCTTCGAGATCCAGGATTTCTGCTTGTATTTCCTGAATATCATTTTTTTGGTATTTGACTCCTTTTGGATGCTTTCTATTTGAATATTGTGATCCATTATTTTAGATTCTATTTTGTCCAGTCTTGTAAGTATTTTATCTGTAGATGAGCCAATTGCGTTAATTTGAGTTGATAGGTTTTGTATAGCTTCCTGAATGGGTTGCAAAGCTACTTTCAAGTCTTCTAGGATGGAGTTTTCTGACTTGTTTTTATTTGAGTTTGCATTTTTACTAGATTCCACAGCTTTGCTAGTTCTGGCTCTTTTAGATGTTGTATCCTTTTCAGGTGAGTTTATTGTAGTAAATTTTGATTTAGTAGTCTGGCTTTCCATAGATTCCTGATCATTAGGCATTTTGTTTGATCAGACTTACTGTATTTGGTAGAAGTTCTTCTGTGTTGTAATTTAGGATTACCTCAGCCTAGCAGTATTCAGCACAAAGTTCACATGTGGCAGAGACCCTTACAGCTATCTGCAGAAATCCTGTCTTTTTAGCGAGGATCCAGATTTATTTCTTATTCCAGTTTGTACCGTAAGTTGCTCCTATGCCTGTACCATGTATTTGGTGATATAGAGAATTTTATCTCCCTTATATTTTATGTAAAATGTTCGGGTAAGGTGCTCTACTGGGTTTCAGCACTCTCTATAGGACGGCAGCCATCTTGCTCTCAGGTAAGCCATATTTTTCAGATACAGATACTATGATAGATGGAGGAACTGTTAGTCAGAAACCTATGAAAGTACAAGTATCCTACTCGAGCAGCATTAGATCTCTACAGGAAGTATATCGAAAAAACTGGAATACACTATGTACTGATGATGATGTTAAAAGGCTGGTAGGTGGGACCCTGATGTTTGCTTTTAAGAATAAAAAATCTATAAAAAGATTATTATGTGGACCACAACCCATGGAAGCAAGAAGAGAAAATGCAGTCAGGTATGGAACTTTCCTCTATAATAAATGTAATTACTGCACCTTTGTTGACACTGGAAGTAGATTTCTACATTCAGATCTAAATAAGGAGTTTACCTTTAGAATAATAGCTAACTGTGACAGTATGAATATTATATACTTGGCACACAGCACAGTCTGTCCTGCCTTCTATGCTGGAATGACAACACGGTGGCTGAGAGACCGAATGAGGGAGCATATATATGATATCACCAGAGAAATAGAGACAAATGCCTTAGCCAGGCATGTGAGGGACCATGATGAGACACACACATTTTTATTTTTAGTAATAGATAAGGTCTATACCTACAATAGAGGTGGAGATGTTAGGAACAGAGTAGAAACTAGGGAACTAGAATGGATTATAAGGCTACAAGCTAACATTGGGGTAGGCCTGAATGACAAAATTAATATTAAACCCAGTCTTCTAAATAGATATTTAAAGAAATAGTAGGTAGCACACACCCCTTCTACCTTTTATACTTTTTGATACTTTTATATTGTATGTATTAAGTTGTATGATGTGATATGCTGTTTCTATTGTCAAGTTGTTTTTAATTTTAAGCTTTTAAAATTTTCACACTAGGTATAAAACTTTTTATACCAGGTATATGGTTTTAATGCTTAATTGGGTAGTTGATGGCAATGATGAACTTGGTATAAGTGCTGTGTTTTACTGTTCTTTGATTGTCTGATGAAGTGGCCGGTGCCACAATAGAGCTCTCCTCTTTTACTAATAAAGCTGTCATTCTACATAGCCATGGCTGTTACCTCCTGCTTTGTTTTTTGATGTGTAAGTTAGTCTTGACTTCTGACAAATAATGAACAGAAAATGGTCTAATACAGAATCCTGAGATATGAACCTTGTCACTGAACTCTAGATAGAGGTGACATCACACACTTTGGTATTATCTGTCATGTATGTGATCCATTTGTCTAACCAGTTGGTGATGTAGGTCTTTATGCCCACTTGAAACAGTTTCTCTATAATACTTGAGTGTGGATTTCTGTCAAATAACTTGGCCAGGTCAAGTTATGCAGGATGAGACTGTTTTCCTAATGCATTCCCTTGGTGACCTTTTTGAAGACATCAAACAAATGTAACATACATGATATAGCCTTAACAAACCAAACACGGGTGTGGAAAATTATCTATGCCCTTTTTGAAGTCCATGATAATGCCTGCCTCACAGATGGGGAGAGTCAGACATATGGGTCTATAACTCCAAGCATCAGGTGATGTTACCCTCTAGTCAGATGTATGACTCTTGCTGTACACCCTTTTACAAGAACATAGGCTGTCTGTAGACTACATTGAAGTAGGGATCCAACTGTGTCTAATAAGTCAGTTTTTAAGTTACGCTATAGGCAACCTGGGATGTTGTCAGGGCCCACTGAATCTGTGTTATTGGCCGTACAGAGCATCCAGATAAGCTGCTGTCCTGAGGATAAAAACTGAGTAATGTTTGCATGTATACATTGGCTAATGGCCAGTGGTGACAGGAGGTGTGAAGTGTGAGACAAACTGTCAGCTAGCAGATTGTCTTTTTTCTCCTGTTGAGTATAACTGGTGCCGTACACAAACAGATGTATACTTAGTTATGTATCCACCCTAACATGTCACATTTATTGAAATACATGAATTGTGAAAACAACTCCAATTACAGCCTTGGTCATACATCACATGTCACACATTGGTACTGTTCACACAGTCATGCAACTATACCAATGTCACGTAATTATGTCAATTGCACAGCATATGTCTATATGTGTTTCATGGGAATGCTGTGGTTGAGTGACACATTGCAAATCAATTGTTTGTAGCTCATGCAGAACGTTTCCTGACACAAATGCTACTACAATGGTGATGCTGAATACATCAATAATCCTTGGGAAAAGCAACACAACTGCATATACAATGCATTACACAAAGTTGCAATTGAATCAAAACATGTGATATTTCTGTTTATATCACAACATTATGATGTGTGGATGGAACAAGATGCATTTGTTCATGTAATCACTGTGAATTTATAGTGATGTCTTTCACAGAGCATTTAATGACAGTAGCTAGCCACATGCACACCTGTACTATACTGCAAGTGTCTCTGTGATGGTGGAATGAGAACTGTGTAAAATGTTGATCTGCTCCACTACAACGACACATCTTAATAAGCCAACAATATACATAAAAGTTTAGTATACCATGTCAACAGTTCTCAGGAGACATATTACTACAGCTGTTAAAGAAGGACTCTGTAATGAAATGTCAGAAGTGGCCATCAGTCCATTGTCACACATCACAGACTGTAAGACCCTCTTGTAGGTATGCCGTACATCCACACCTCAACACAGCATGTGTCAGTGACAGCAACGTTGACATGTCATATGTTCATAAGTTCATAGGACATTATTAAGCTAATGGCTAACATCAAATAAAATGCTAACCATTATTATACCATTTAAAACAAACTCCCTATATCTATTTGATGGAAGATTGTAAGAGCATTGTGTATATGTGTGTATTTGTTGGATTGCATTACATACTGCCACTATCCATATGGGACATGTGTACCACACCATGACATAATTAGCAATCACACATGCAATGGTTTGGAGAGTTTCATGGAAGGACTCTGCTTCATGATTCATGTATGTATATTCAACATGAGGACATACTCCACTCCTTTGCAGGAAGGATGTAAAGTGGCCAGAGGAAAATGAGGATGGTGAATGCATGGGGCTGTGTTAAAGGTTCTCCTAAGTGGTAGTGAAATGAAATGCAATTCTAAAGATCATACAATAGCCCTAATGTACCAGCAACCACACACATAGCATTACACTGCGTCTGATTTGAGCATTACACATGTGTAGGCTGTGGTGGTGCAGTGGTTAGGGGTGTTGCCTCACACCAAGAAGTACTCTGCTTTGATTCATGGCTGCAGTGCCTTCTGTGTGGTCAAAATGAGTTTTACACACAGGTGTGTGTGTGTGTGTGTGTGTGTGTGTGTGTGTGTGTGTGTGTGTGTGTGTGTGTGTGTGTGTGTGCCTTCTGTGAAGGTTGGGCACCAGGCTGGCAACTTGATACCATAAAAACTCCACTGCCAATCAAACTGTAGACTGGTGATCCACTGTGGTGACCCCTAATGAGATAAGCTGAAAGCCTGTTTTAGGTATAGAAGATGAATGCCATACAATGTAACACTTGCACCACCATATATGTCTGATTTTAACACTGTCACATTGCACTTTATGAAGTATTATAGCATCATCATATGCTTTGAAGAAACTATTGAGAGGAGGGTTTGACATGGATGTGAAGTCACATTTCTGTGTAAGATTGTCTCAAAAGCAATAATTAGATGTCTATACACTCAAGTGACCTATTGTTAGATTTTAACCCCTACATATATCTAGGTAAAGAAGTTTAAGAACACAGTACTTAATGTTACTGCCACAGCACAAATTTGTCTTGAATGCTGTCAAACTGCATGTTATACAGGATGACATCATCAGTGTATTTTACAAGAAGATGTTCTGAGAAGTGTCTGACATAGCTGTGGACTCACATGTCATTCTAAAATTGTCACCATACTGACTGATGGCTGCACACAAATATCAGTTGACCTCACTGAGGCTAGAACCCCTACCTAAGTATCTATGGAGCACAGTACTTAACAGAAGCACCACAGCACAAGTCTAGCTTTTGGAGTGTCAGACAATGCTTTATAGCTGATGACAGCAGTGTCTGGTGAGAAGAAGATGGTAGTAGAAGTGTCTCACACGCTGTTGTAAAATGATGTCATGAATGTCAGCCAAATAAACACAAACAAGTTGACTGCAGTGAGAGTAGAACCTCTAGCTAATTATCTACAGAGCATAATACTTAACGCAAGCACCACAGCATAAGTCAGGCATTTACAGTGTCAGACAACACTTGTTTAGCTGATGATTTCAGCAGGGTCTGGTGAGGAGAAGATGGTAGTAGGAGTGTCTTACATACTGTTCTAAAATTGTCTCTTGAATGCAAACTAACTGAACACAAACACTCACACACACACACACACACACACACACACACACACACACACACACACACACACACACACACACACACCAGTTGACCACAGTGAGAGTAAAATCCCCATCTCACTAGGTACACAAGTTAGAAAGTATTTAACACAAGTAGCACAGCACAAGTATGACATTTACAATACTGCTGGATAATTTATAATGGATGACAACATCACTTGAATGTTTGAGACAAGATGTTGGGAGGCATGTATGACATGAATGTGTTGGCATGTACAACTGTCAAAATATTTGCACTCCATGGGACTTTATTCCTGACAGTAGGATACACAGTTATGCTCTTCTGACTACATACACACACACCAGCTGATTGCAGTGAGACTTGAATCCCTATGTAACTCGATACATAAGGTAGAAAGCTCAGTACTTAACGCAAGCACCACAGCACATGTGTGACTTTTACACTGCTGGACAATTTATAGTGGACGACGTCATCACTGGATGTTTGAGAGAAGATGTTGGGAGGTCTGTAGACCTGGATGTTTAGGTATGTATGACTGTCAAAACATTTGTACTTCATGGGACTGCATTGCTAACAGTAGGATACACAGTTACACTTTTTGGACTACACACATACCAGTTAAATGCAGTAAGATTAAAACCCTTACCTAGCTAGGTACACCAGCTAGAGAACTTAGCACTTAATGCAAGTGCCACAGCACAAGTCTGACTTTTGTATTGCTGCTGGACAATTTATAGTGGATAACATCATCACCAGGTGTTTCCGAGAAGATGGTGTGAGGCCTGCATGATATGGGTGGGTAGCCATGTGTGATTGTCAAGGTATTAGTTCTGCATGGGACCAGATCAATGACAGCAGGATACAGAATAATGTTCTTCTGATTATGCACACACACAATGTGGATGCTGTGCTAATTTAATACACACATAAGTATTTAATGATTGCAACAGCCTTGTACTATGTTTTTGCCTTGTCATAGTAGTCTTTATAGATTATGCCATCATATGATGCGGTTAATATCCTGTTATGATAGTGGTGTGCAAAGTATAGATGTACTATTTCCTGTTGTGTTTCCAATGTGCAGGTATACTTAAAGATACAGCTTGTCAAACTAGATGCAAAAAGCTGTCAGAAATGCAGGCAGCACAAAGGAGACAAGTGTAGCTGTTTTCCAGTATTTTGTGTATATTACACACGTATTGTCACATACAGATACACACATTTTTTATGATCAGCATGGATTCAGCTGTTTAAGTACAAGTGTTTAGATTTCTGAAAAAATACTGTCCACATTAATACATGTATAAGGCAATATGAATGGCAATTGTCATTATAAAGGTATATGTGGTATGTAGCAATACAGTTTTGCTATTTATTTCTGTACAGTAGTTGACATTTGGGAACTAGTACTGACATACCAAGTTTCAAGTATATGGGTGAAGGTAACATGTAACTGAGTGTAAATATGTGTTTAGTCATTAAAAAGTAGCATGCCATAGGACGTGATGAGCCATTCACCATCACTCTCCTTGGTGAGTAATGCTAAAATCTGCACAAATGCAGAGGACAAAAAGTGAAGGGCTTCACTGATGATTTATTATTTATGTGTGTGGTGTATGATTCTATTTTTTCACCTGATTAGAGGTTTGAAAATGGGTAGATTGGAAAGTGGTGAAATGGGGGGCATGCAGAAGGAAGAACAAAAGAGAAGCCATATAGGAATGTGCAGGAGGGAATTAGGAAAGAACAATAGCTACCCACTTCTTCAGCACTGTAAAATGAACATGGATAGAATATTGGATGAATTTGGACAGACACTTAGCAAAGATGGGTGACAATAATGCAGCAATGTTGTATAGTCAGTTGGACTGAATCAGGTGTATAAAGAAGACACGTGCAAAGTGGAGAGCTAATGTATGCAACAATTATTTTGTTTTGGGGACAGGTGCCCACCTTTGTAGTTTTTACTTCAGTAAGAGAAGAATGTTGGGTAAGGGACCTAGGAATGTTGGGATCAGGTAAGTAGGGAAGGTGATGAAGCAGATGCAGAAAACAGGACAAATAAGACAAGAGTCAGGGACGGTGAGAGACGCAACAGGTTGGAGGACACCATGACTGGGGATGGTGGCCACTGGATGCCCAAACCCATCAGAGATGGGGACATTGAGAATCTAATCCTCACCCTAAGAACTGTCATCACCGTCCCTCTCCTCAGCTTGCTGTTGGAGTGCTTAATGTTTTCTTTTGTCCAGCATTCCAGTGAGTATATTCTCCATTCAGCTGAGGCATGCACCAAAGGTACTTGCCAGAACTTCATGCACCATGCCTGGCATCACCTGGAAGGTGACAAAGTCACCACCTCTGTCAATACTCATAAAGGGTACCACTTCACCAGCTGCTAGGGTAATGTTACCTGATGTGAAAGGACCAGATAGTGTAGGGGCTGCAAAGGCAATACTGCCACATTGTGTCCCAGATGTGATGGATGTCAGTGTAGCCGCCACTGGATGAGGAGCAGGCTGAGACACCCTGGTTGACCTACCTCTCTGTGCTGTAAATTATTTGTGAGTTGTCAGAAATTGATGACATCAGAACATTTTTACCATTCATATTAAAATAAAAAAAAGAGATAAGGGATGGGGTAAGAGAAAAATGTACCATCATATGTGACATACATTAAATTATTATGGTATGAATAATAATTTTACTTTTACATTAAGTATACTTTTTAACAGCTACACACTATGACTGATAATTTTTCCAAGTAATGCTTAAAATATGCACATATTGCACATATGCTTGATCAAATGATCAAATAACACAAACAAAGTAAGCAGCATGGCAAGCATGCCAATTTTGCTGAAATTATTATGTAATGTTTTTAAATGATTTTACAATATATTTGCTATCTGTTGGATTTGAACCCACAACATCTGAATACACTATTACAATTAACTCCTACAGATGGCTTGAGTTACAGACTGAAACATGCTTGCTTGATTTTACAGTTAAGACATACATGATTAATTTGTTAATAATGTATACAAGAGCAATACTTTAGATAAACTAATATTCTTTTGTGCTGCATACATACCCACTGCTCTTCTCAGTCTTTCCAAATGCTCAGCATGGCATCCCTGTTCATTGTTATCTCCTGGGTAGCTATAAAAAAAAGAGGAGAAAAAGAGAAGAGCATTATGCATACCGGTCTTGGTTATACCCAGCTTTCTATCTAATTTAAAGTATCTTTATTGGTATACTTACACAACTGTGGGATGTCAGTAATCCTAAACTTATCCAGCCACTGGTTGAGTTATTCCTGATTGCACCTTTTCAAGTTGTTATAGTGGTGCCTGCATTGCCCTCTAGTGCATGGAATGCTAGTCACATTGGAGACAGCCTTGACAAGACTATTCCAAGCCTCTGATTTGTATTGAGGCTCTCTATAGTCCCCCCTGCAGTAGCCTATGGCTGTGGTGCTTTACAAGGGTCCAATGACTATTCTGGATTCCTCTACTCCCCATCTTTGAGTCCTAAACTTTCATTCTTACTCCCGTTACGGTCATACAGGTCAAACAGCAACAGAGTATTTTTCCACCAGTTTGAGATATCGCATTTTACAGCTAGCATGCAAACCTGAACAATCATGCCAACCGCATTTGTGCATTATTTACACATTAAGTGGAGAGCAACAGTGCCAGAGAATAAGGCAGTATATGAAATAGAAGAAGGCTACTGTGACAGCTGCCATTAGTTAATGGGTTGGTTGCTGCTATACCAGTTAGTTGCTTTAACTTTTCAGACATGTATTGGGTGTATAAATATTATGACCTGACATATTTTTGGTGTCTTTACACACTGATAAAAGTAATTTGTAAAATGGGATTCAAACCTATATAAAACAGACAAAACATATTCTTTAGCATATATATTTCCTTCATCCTTCAAACAGAACAAGTATTTGCTGGACATGCTCATCAATTATATATATACATGACAGAGTGAGGGGTTAACCATGTATGTGTGTAACCTGTCAATGTACTGGGTTTTAAATTCATATGTATATAACTATTACTGAACTATGAATTCTATCCAAGGCCAGAAAATGCAAATTTAACTACAGAAACATAATTACCAGTATATCTTCAGTCACACATATAATTCACATGAGATCCAGTCCTATACATAGTTCTTGTTATTTATAATTATGTTTACATTGTTCTTTATTTTTTTATAATTGATGAACAAGTATTAATAATATTGGGAGCATGCTAGATTAGAATGCTGGGTCACTCTTTTTGTGTTTATTAACATATAGTGGTTGCCACAGGAAAGGTTGGGCTACAAGTGTATTTGTTACACTCATTACTGTACAGAGTGCTCATTGCAACTGACACTTTGTTTGTCAGACCTGCTCATTTTTTTATATAGATGCATTAAAGAGATGAGTGTTTAATCATGTATGTGTGTGACACAAAACTTCAGAAAACAAATGTTTATTTGTAGAACTATAATTCTTCTTTTTTTTTTTTTTGAATTCTTTTTTATTGCAAATTTTCAATATTACACAATAAGACAAAAACCATTACAAACAATACATATAATTGAGAAATACATTATGCAAATTTTGTATAGAATAAGAACATCAAAAACAACAACTATGTACAATTCATACAATGCCCATATCAATTCCTGTATAATTCAAGTACAGCGAGATAAAGACTATTGGTTTCTTTAATAATACAGTGCTTATTTAAGTATATGTTCAGATAATATTTCCCAGAATTCCTTCATAACTGGTTTTTGTTTAATATTGTGGAACAGGTATTTATGTGCCTTGAGGTGATTAATCGCTATGTGTTTAAATCCTTCCCATGATAGGGAGTTTCTGTTTTTCCAATTCAGGGAGATGTAGTATTTTATTAACATAAAGATAGAAATCAGTGCCTTGCATTTTCTTTCTGATACTCCAGGGGGGGGAATATGAAGAATGGTAAATTCCATGACAGGGTGGATTTTTCATAACCGATTTTTTCAAGAATCACCCTCAAAGCACACCATAGCTTGTAGGAGCATTTGCAGCTCCAAAACGAGTGAAGGATATCATCCGATTGGTTCGGGCAATCTTTACAATTAGGGGAAAGATTAGGGAAAATTTTGTTCAGGATCGAAGGGGTAAAATACGCATTGTTCACGATCATCATTTGGGTGTATTTCATCTTCTTAAAGGGAATCGATTTAGTGCTTAGGTTTATAGCCTTCGCGAGTTGGTTTTGGTTAATATCAGGGTTGATCCTTGACCAGAATTTTGAAACATTTAGTTTATTCTGGTATCTAAGCATCATAATGGCTTTGTACACATTTGAGATAATTTTTTTCCCACTGAGCAGGAGATTTATTAGTGTTTTGCATGTTAATATATCATTGTCCGAAACTAGTGGATGATCTAGGAGTTTACTTACTATATTCCTAATTTGTCGTAGTATCATTAAGTACTTATACGGTAAGCCGAGGCTAGTTCTCATGTCAGGTATTGATTGGTGTCTAAGGGGGAAAAAATCCGAAATAGAGGTATTTAGGAGTAGGGGGTATTGCTCTAAATTTAGCATGTTACCGTTTAGCTTAAGATTGGGGTTTAGATGAAGCGGTTGTAAGATTACAAACGAGTGTGAAAGGTTCAAAGATTTAAAGATTGCCTGTAGGGATTTTATGTTAAATATTATATTTTTTGTGTGCTTTAGGGTCCCTAGGTTATTTTCGTTTATAAATGGGAGAGCAGCCGGGTTGAATTTTAACAATTTAATATAGTTATTATAGAGAGACATCCATAGTGGGGCCCATACCAGTTTAGTCTTCTTGTAGGACGCTATTTTAAAAATTCTACTAGCGTTAATAATCTCATAATAGGTTTTAAAGTCAGGTAGTAGAACTATAATTCTTCTAATGCCCACAGATACAGTTACACATGTAATCTGATATTCTGTGGATGCTCACTGAACCTTCTATAGATAGTTATTTTTACATGTAATTATTTTTATAAATAGCAAATTAGAACAGCAGTAATAAAACTTTGGATTTTGCTGTATTAGAACCCAAGCTTACCTTCATTACAGCTCTTAACTTACACCTGCTGCTACAGGAACAAGTAGGAGGCAGCTCTATATTTTTGCATTCATTACTATGTATGTGTGCTTACTGCCGCACAATGCTGCTTAGTGTGTTTGTGCTGTGGCTAACCACACATGATAGAACGCATCCATTTTAAAATTGACAAGTGTCTGCTTGGTGTCTGCAGGTGTTCTGGACCTGCAGGTGTTGTGGAAGCTAGCTACCATCGTGCATCACTGCTTAGCATGTTTGTGTGATAGCAAACCACACATAATACAATGTATCCATTTTGAAATTGATAAAAGTGTCTGCTTGGGTTCTGCAGGTGTTCTGGATCTGCAGGTGTTGTGGAAGCTTGCTGACCAACGTGCAACACAGCTTAGTGCATCTGTGTGACGGAAAGTAAAAGAAGCAACAAATGCGGTTTGGTAGCAAACCAATTTGTCCAGGGACATCTTCTGAGGGATTAGTTAAATATATTAGAGTTAAGAGGGTAGGGGGAGGTAAGCATTACATTTTAAGGAGGGATGATTGGAAGGAAATGAGGTAAGAGCAGGGATGGGGCTTAATGGGGCTTAGCAAGTGTTACTGGGTAAGGAATCACATTTTGGCGTGAACTTGCTTAGTGCAGGAGCATGTCCGTGATGACCTGAGGTAGGCTAGTGATCAGGTAGGCCATAGGTGACAAGCAGTATGGTAGAGGTGAGTAACCCCCTGGTGTTTTCCTTTTTTTTTTTCTCTCTATCAAAGTGGGCTTTGGGGAGTCACTGTAGGGTTAAGACCATAGCTGTAAGGGGTGTAGCAGGGAAACAGGAGACAAACCCATTGTCCCATTTGTATTTAGGGAGATGATTTGTGCTTCAGGGTTCATTTTCTAGGAGTTGCTTTCATACGGTTGCTGCATGCTCTTTCCCTCTCTGTATATTCTATTAGAATGGCATTAAAAAAAAAAAAGCACGTACTTGCCATGACTCCTGTTTTTTCACAGATGTTTGTGCTAATGAAGTATGCTTGCCATGAGGGCGGTTGTGGGCTTTAATCTGTAACTGGTCTGGGAAGGCTTGCGGCGGTGAAATAACGACTCCTGGTAATGATTTTTGTGGAGGCTGGCTCAGTAGTAATTTCACGGGCTTTGAGGTACCTCTGAGTAATGGCTGCTTCCATGCATGCACGGTGAGTAGGGTAGCCATTAGGGGGAGAACGAGATGTGCATCAGAGCACAGAGGACTATTAAAAAAAAAATGGAGGGGCTGGTAAAAAGAGACCGATATAAATATTTGATATATATATATATATATATATATATATATATATATATATATATATATGGATTCACTTTAGAAGCTCGAAATATTGAAATATCGAAATTCAATATTTCGAGCCCATAAAGTGGAATTCTGAGAAAAGCGAAAGCTCAGAAGCACGAAATTCAAAACCTCAAATATTGGCGGTTTTGAATTTCGCGCTTCTGAGATTTTGCTGTGGTTATGGATTCAGGTAAGTGTGTGTGTTTGTGTGTGTGTGCTAAGGGTTTTGGGTAGGAGCTGTGGTGTATGTCAGTTTGTTTTGTTGCTGTGATGTGTGTGTGCAAGGAGAATGTAGCTCGTGTGGTGGTGTTTTGTGTGTGTTTGTGTGTAGTGCAATCTCACAGTGAGAATATTTAAGTGGGGGGATGTGGGGGTGCACGAGGGCTTGTCCCCCTGCTTTTATGTAGTAGAGAGCTTGTGTTTGTGTGTTGGGAGGATGGTGTCTGTGTGCATGTGTGTGTGTGTGTGTGTGTGTGTGTGTGTGTGTGTGTGTGTGTGTGTGTGTGTGTGTGTGTGTGTGTAGTAGAAGCACAAAATTCAAAATCTCCGGTGTGCGAGATTTTGAATTTCGTGGTTCTGAGTTTTCATGGTTTCAAAAATTCGACTTCACAGTTTTGAAATACTGAATTTCGATATTTCAATATTACGAGGATATAAATTGATATATATATATATATATATATATATATATATATATATATATATATATATATATATAGATATATATAAATAATTGGTTGTTTGGTCCTGGCTCCATGGTGCTTGACAGGCTGATCTGGTGGGAAGTGTTCCTTCCTTAACATGCTGGCTTTAAAGTTACAGTAGTTTGGTAGATCACTGGAATTCACTGAAGGTCTTGGCAAGGATTAATGGTATGTCAGACATCTCAGTTCCAGGTTAGTGCAAAACCTGCTGTTCAGCTCGCATTATACGTTTGTAGTGCAGGTGCATTATCTGATGTTGAGAGGTGCTTTGTGGGTTTGTAACAGCAAGTTTTTAAAGTGTCAGCTTTGGTTCCTTCATTGGTTGTGGCTTGGTACAGAGTTCTTGCTCTCCAAAGTTGAGAGGCATGGCTCACGGTCAGCTTGGGCAGGATACATATCGCAGACCTCTCCACTGTACAGAATTTTGCAGAATGTCCATATTCTTGCCTGATATTTTTGGTCGGCATCTCAAAATGGTGGTTTATTGCAAATATCTGGCAAATCTTTGAGGACTGGCTGATAGTTACAGACATTTGAGTTTCAGACTTCATACCCTTCAGAAAATTTATGCTAATGCAAAACATCGTATTTGTATTAGGAAGGTGAACATGGCAGACATCTGCATTTAAACTTTGGCACACTTGTTATGCTTTGAAGTTTAAGGTCTGGAGTAGTCTGAGAGGAAAGCAATGTATAATATTGACTGGAAAGCTCTGAAGTTTAAGGTCTGTAAATGTTTATGTGCAGAATGGAGCAGTACAAGAGAAAAGCAATGTATAATATTGACTGGAAAGTCAAGATAATTGTGTCACAGTGTGATGCAATAGTTTTAATTAGTTTGCAGGATGGTCCATCCTGTGATCATCAAATATTTATACTGACCATCAGAATTTAGTAATGGCAGGTACTTACTTCCCCTTGTTAGTATGTCTTAGGAGATAAAGGCAGCATGGTTAAAACAAGACAGAAAATAATAGAGACATGATTATCAAGGAGGGCTTGCAGTTTAGGCTCGTTATTTAAACACAAGATCTCAGCATTGTTTAGTGTGAGAGCATTTTACTTAGTTATTTGTGTTTAGTTTTACTGGCTGCTATAAACTATGGCAGATGACTAAGTTTACTTATTTATTTAAAGGACCGGGAGTAATGGCAGGCATTTGCATTTTGGATTTTGCAGCCTTTGCGAGAGTCATGCTAGTGCAAAATCTGTTTGCTATGCCATCTTTGTATGTTCGTGGAAGCAGCTGGCTGTGCGCATACTTCTGCACTGGGAAGTTGGAAGGTGCACTTCTAATTATTTGGACTTCCCCTGTATGGCTAGGTGTTGGGTTTAACAGCTTCGGGGTTTCATTGGTTCTTCAAGGGCTTTGTGGTGCCCATGAATGTCCATAATGGGAGGTATTAGCGCATTTGGGAGCCTGCAGGAAGGGGGTCCCTTAGTAAGGTTAACTAATTTACTCCAGGCGTGTTTTTTTTTTTTTTTGGATTTTACATATATTAGATGATTCACATGTGTCTTTTCTTGTAGATGGTGGTGATATGCATAGTGTTTCATTTGCAGGAGTGCTACGCAATGAGGTTGAAAATGGTGTCAACACAGAGTTCGTATCAGCCTATGGGCTGAAGGAAGGGTCTCATCAGGTGATGGATGCTGCGACAAGTGGGGGGTTTTGATTGCTGGAGTAGTACAGGGTGAGATCACAGGTACTGTTACAATTTTACATAATCAGTTCGGTGAGAGTTGTATGGTAAGTGACTACTGTGGGGACTATTAAGGATGAGACATGTCAGGAGTTCTGTAACGCAGGTGTTTAGCAATGACTGACTGGTTAGGCTTGCACTGAGGCCAGTGAGGGAGGGCCATTTGACCTTTTGTGTTCATTTGATCACTGGACAGATTTACATGCAAAGGCACAGGTAAAGGGGGAGTGTCACATCAGTGTAGAATGATTGGTGGATTCAGGCGGCATGTCACAGATTATACATGGGGGGAAAAAGCATGAATAATGGCAGACAGTGGATCTGCAAACTATGGGTCCTTTGGGAAACTTATGCCAGTGCAAATGAGGATTTCAGCAGCATGACATGTTAAGTTGTGGGAAGCTGTATGGGGGTCATACCTCTCAAATGTTCAGAGTTTGCATCATAATTTTGAACTATGCCTCATAAAAGTTGTGGTTTGCCCAAATCACTGGGATGAGCTGAGTAGTGAAGTCACTGAATAATGACATACATTTAAGTTTCAGTCTTCAAATACTTCAGTAAATGTACTGTATGTTAATACAAACCCTGTTACTCTAGCAACTTTCTAAGTTTATAAGAGCAATATTTAAAATCTGTCCCTATTTTTGCCCCCCCCCCATTGTGTAAATCTTTGTCCAGATTTCTTGCACTAAGAGGTTGAGAGGTATGGTGGGGATTGTTTTGGTGTTTGGTCCTTGGTCCTGCTCTTCATTGTCTTTTGGTCATGATTTCTTATGGAGGGGCAGGTGGGATGTCCTTATACATTTTATAGGTGCAATTCCAATCTTCGTTATACCATGCAGAATTTTAGCACCATTTAGGTAACTACGCATAAACTTATAATTGTCCTTCAGAAGAGGTGGTATCATGGGTTCTCTTACTACTTTCCAAGCTTATGAGAAAAATACAGTAGGTATTTAAAAAAAAAATGACACTGTTTGAAGAAATAAGTTATACTGGCCTTAAACTGCTATACAAGTTTTGTGCAGGCTCTGCAGTTTGACCCAGGTATGTCTTTCCCTCACTTATCTCCTACAAGAAGGGTTAAGGGGAATATACTTAGGTTGGTTCACCTGCATTCTAAATTTTAATAGGTCATCACAAAGTAGTGGTCCAGTCACTGCGGTGGGTGACATAATACCGTTTATTGTGGTAGTATGTTCCTTTAGTGGAAGCAAAAGGATTTGTAGGGGATATGGAGGAGAGCTCTTGGCAGCACTCAGTGCTAACAGTTTTGGTTGGGTATGCAGATAATTTAGTTTTCTTTTCTTTTGCAGATCAATGTGGGGTGAGTGCAGAGTCAACATATGTGCTGGCAGCTGGACTGCTGCAATGAGGTTGTAGATAGATGACCTCAGTGTAGGCATCAGTCAGTGGCATGAAGGTGATGGATTCTGTATGACTACATATGCTGCCCACTGGAGTAGTGCACAAGGAGGTCACAGGTGATCCTACTTTAGTTGCTCATTTAAGAAATGTTGCAGGCAATCAAAAGACGTACATAATCTGGCTCCTTTTAAGGCTAGGGGTAAGGTTTTGACAGAGCATTGTGTGGTTGGGTGGGGATTAATAAGTCATTTAAGTGCTTTAAGGCAGCACATGGAAAGAAAAGCTTCAGGGGGGAAGCCAAGCCTGGAGTTGCTTGGCGGCCAGTTAACTTCGGTCTTTTGGGGATGATTAGCAAGTGGGTGGATTGTTTACCATTGTGGTGCCTTGGGATGCTTTTCAGATAGGTTTGTTCATGGGGATTTGCATTTGTTACAAATGTGGCAGGAGGTGTTCAGTTAGGTGGCATAACTTGGGGGTTGGTTTGCGGTTTGTTGGATGGCAAGATGGAAGGAAGACTGGGGGATGTTGAATATTAGGATTTTCATTTTAATAAGGAGTTGGTATTTTAGTGTGAGTTGTTGGGGATTCAGATTTTTTTTTTATCTGATTAATGCAGCAGTGGTATGGGTTGTGTGTTCCTGTTAGACAAGGTGTCAGGTTGCTTTAGGATTAAAGGGTTGTTTTGGGAGTCTGAGGCACCCTTACATGGGAGGTTTATGGTAGGCCATTGACAGATTGGTTACATTTGCATTGCAGGAGTTTGGGCCACTTTTATAAGGAAGGCATGTGGTAGGGTTAAGCCAGTTTTAATTTAGTGGGCATAATATTAGCAGGAGAAGTTAAGGGGAATAGGGTCGAAATTTCACTTGGTCAAAGAGACAGTGGTATGGTTTGCTGATGCAGTCAGCTGAGGCATGTTAGGCTTGGCTAGAAGGATTAGATGCTTTTGGCAGGATGCTGGGATAGTTTTTAGAAGTAAAGCATATGGAAGGGTGTTGCTAGCTTGGTCATACTGTATTGCAGTGATCAAGGGTTAGGAGACTGGTGGGATGGATTGAGTTATTTGGTTCAGGCTTGAGAACAAGTTGGGACATGTTAGTGGGTCAAGGAGTTCTTAGTGGGTGGTGGTGACATGGATCTGGGTTAATTAGAGAGGATGCTGTACACTTAATGATGTTTTCATGCCTTTTAATGAGTTGTTGGGTTGGAATTTTGGTAGGATGGAGGGGGAACAGCCGAGTAAGGGTGGTGGGTGGAGAAGAGAGACAGGTATGCCCTCTTCTGTTCCCCCTCTGGTTTTGGATTGCTTATTTGGTTGGATGTTACTTCATTTGTGAGTGATGGGCTGCTGCTTCATAAGTAAAATAAGTAAGCGGAGGTAAGAATGCTGCTTATTTGGTGGATTGGTGATTTAATAAATGGTAAATGAAGTGAGTGGTGGGACGCTGCTTCATAAGTAAGTGAGTGGAGGTATAGACACTGCTTACTGGGTCAGGATGAGAAAGGGCATGCTGTCCTGATGAACATTACATGGATGTTGATGTTGCTAAATGAAGTGAGTGGTGGGGACGCTGCTTCATAAGTAAGCGAGTGGAGGTATGGATGCTGCTTAATGGGTCAGGATGAGCAAGGTCACGCTGTTCTGATTAACATTACATGGATATTGATGATGGAATTCAATGCGTTGTATGATTTTTCAGTTGCAATTAATAAATACTGGCTAATAAAGTTGTATTTATGGAAGTTTAATAAACGTCATCAAATGTCATTCGGTGTGATGTGTTTATTGAAGGGGACCGGGACAAATGAGATTTGGCAGCAAACCAATTTGTCCAGGGACACCTTCAGAGGGATTAGTTAAAAATATTAGAGTTAATAGGGTAGGGGAAGGTAAGGGTTAAATTTGAAGGAGGGATGATTGGGAGGAAATGAGGTAAGAGTAGGGAGGGGCTTAAGGGGGCTTAGGTAAGTGCTACTGGGTAAGGAATCACATTTTGGAGTGAGCTTGCTCCCACCCTCCCTCCCTTCTTTTGGTGGAATAGTGGGTATTGTGGTTATTTTATTGGACTGGGTAGGGCGGAGAAGAGGGACAGGTGTGCCCTCTTCTTTTCCCCCTCTGGTTTTAGATTATTTGGTTGGATGTTACTTCACTTGTTAGTGATGGACTGCTGCTTCATAAGTAAAATAAACAAGTGGAGGTAAGGATGCTGCTTATTTGGTGGATTGCTAATTTAATACATAGTAAATGAAGTGAGTGGTGGGATGCTGTTTCATAAGTAAGTGAGTGCAGTTATGGACAATGCTTACTGGGTCAGGATGAGCAAAGCCATGCTGTCCTGTTGGAATTCAGTGAGTTGTATGATATTTCAGTTGCAATTAATAAATATTGTCTAATAAAGTTGTGTTTATGGAAGTCTAATAAAGGTCGTCAAACCTCATTTGGTGTGATGTGTTTACTGAAGGGGACCGGGACAATGGATCCTTTTTGAAAACGACAATGTCTACTTATTTTCTGGGCCATTACATCACGTTTGCACAGAGGTGAGGAATGCACAAACAAGATTTGCAGACTTTAACATGTATTTTTATTGTAAAAGTATTTATTACTTTTAATCAGTAAATGATAGATGTGGGACTTGAACCTTGATCTACATATACTACGTGCAATGTGATTCATTGTGTTTAACAGATGTGCTGCACACACTCTTGATTCAGTTATAATTCATGCTGTCTTTATCATAGAAACAGCTTCCATAAATTTTAAATTAATTTGCCATTTCACTGTATTAGCTCTGAGCCACACATCACATAAATAGTAATATTAAAAAAGTAATAAATAAAAAAAAATAAAAGGAAACAAACATTACAAATATTTTTCAACACAACTTACAGATATTTAAACAAGTCTGGATTTGAACTGTCAAACTAATGAAACTACAAAACACATTAGGGATGTATCTGTCTTTGCCACAGAAACAAATTTGCAGCAGGAATGCAAATCATTGAGCATACAAACAAGTCCCATTTCCTCCAAAGCATTAAGAAGACATAAAAATTGTACACTCTCACTAGCTTGTACATGTGTTTCTTACATATTTAGTCTAATGAGTGGTCTCACAACCAGTTATGCATATTGTTTGCACAAATGCAACTCTGTTTTCTCTTTGTATTGTGTTTATTCTCCCCTGTGCTGTGCTCTCAGACATGCAGTTTATAGAGCATTTTGTATCATTGTCTTTAAAATGTATGATAAAATTACATGACAGTGAAATACAAACAGTTTTCAGCAAAGGCAAGAGATTTTGTTTTTTAGTGAACCAAAATTAGAAGTGTCTGCTGTTCACTTCCATTTAAAAGCTTGCTACAGTTACTTTGACACTTTGTAAGTGTATCCTGGGTGACACCCTCACTGCAGGTAAGGTAGTCTGAACTGGTGTTGTGTCTTCCTTCTCCCTACCATTAATCCTTCACAGTTGCAATCGATTAGCAACTAACGCTGAGGTGATGCCTACATATGTGTATACCTACTACACAAAGTCAAAAGTTTGGCATTCAGCAATTCTAATGTGCTAACACCTGATTTGCATCTTTACCACGCTCAGAATCCTGAATTTACAGTATAAAAAGGTAGCCATTTAACTAGGGAATTTGAAGGTGAAGAGAGTTGTGCATGTGGAAAATACAGAAGATTGTTATTACTTTGAATTTATCTGCACAGAGGGATTCTTATCTTGACAAGGTATGATTGTATTTTTCAAGTACATGCTGCATTTGTTCACATGGTTCAAGGAAATATTACATATGTATATACATATATATATATATATATATATATATATATATATATATATATGTATAAATAAATGCATTAGAAAATGGAACTTTTATCAGTATGCACTTCTTATAAGTTCGCTGTTAGCACAGGCAGTTTTGTCAGGCATTTTACTTTCTCAGATTGACAGCCTTATTAACTTTCATCACAAGTGTTATTGTTACAACTGGTTACTTACACTCTTCTGTATTATTTCAGTAAAATATAATGTCCTATATTGTCAATGATGTGTTAGGCTTTTAAGATGGCTCATAGACACCTCTAGAGAAGTGCTGGGCACAGGGAGAGGTGATTAGCAATTATATAAAGTTGACTTTTCTGTTGTAAATGTGTATACATTTTGTGAGAATTTTTTTTTTTGGAAAGCATTTATTACAATTGACTAATGTGTTATCCCTTGGTTGGTACAAAATGTCATTTCCCAGTTATTTTGGGGGTGGGGGAGCCAAGTGCCATTTGTATTTTGCCACAACTAAAATTGTTTTCAAGAGAGTTCCTCTTGAAATTGTGTAGTAATCTAGTTCTTTGTGTACTAAACAATTCATTATCCCTTGTTATTCAAACAAATTGGTTTGTCTCTGAGTGTGATATGGTACAACCTCATAACCTTAAATTGTAATAATTGAACCGTGTGTCTCCAGTGGTTAATGTTGAAAAAATACATGTGTATATAAGCAATAATTTAATTTTATGTGATATGTATGTGTTGTAGCCTTCTCTGTTTTATGTCACATAGGAATATGGCACACAAGAGTACCAATCCAAGTAAACCCCTTTTCAGTGACTCAGAAAATAATGTCATTATGCAAGCATTCAGGCAGCACTTGCCTTTATGCTTGAGAAAAGACACAGGGATATGATTGACAGAATGCAGATTCGGAACCAGATAGTCAATGACATAAATGCTGTAGTGGGTTGCAGCAGGACTTATTATTAGGTGCATCATAGGGCCACTGATATGACTTTATCAGCCTGAAGGAGAACAGCTGCAGTTGCCTCTGAACAGCTGTCTATGGAGAAGGGGCAGCTACAGACCCACCGCTGACACCAAATGAAGAGTTCCTGTCCACTGTCAGAGATCCATAGAGCTCAGTGGAAATTGCAATACAACATGTGGTTGATGCTGGTGCTGATGTTTCTGGTAGGACAAGTATGTGCCAGGAGGATCTTCTAAGTAAGCTTACATGTGTCAATTTATAACATTTTCTAGTATAGTAAAATATTCTGTAATAGTTCTGTTGTTTTATTTATTTATTTATTTTGATTAACCTGTTGATAAATAGATATAGTTAAAAACACATTTTTGTTCATTACACATGGGCTTTGTGTGGATGTGTCAGCCAAGTTTCTGTTAAAAGTATTGTTAATGGACATATAGGTAAAAATTCTGTCCCCCTGTGTTATTGAAATTGTGATGACTGTGTGTGTCTTTACATTTTTGCTTAACTTCTTCCAGGATCATCTGCCATAGCAAGTGTGGAGTCATCTGCATATGGTAAGCAAAATATTTTTATTTGATTATTGATGACTATTTGTCAGAAATATGCATTTATCTATACATGAGAGCTGGGTGTCAGGAGTGTGCATGTGTGATAGTGGCACCAATGTTAGTTTGTCATCATTTTTTAAATTGTAGTGTAAGTATTAATCTCCTTCCTGTGTTTGTTACTTATTATCACAGGTGATTCTGACAGTGGAAGTGTAGGACTCTTACCACCTAATGTCAGACTATCAGCAGACTCTAATGTAGGTGCTGGCCAAACAGAGACACAGTGAGAGGGGGTACAGAGGTTGAATATAACACTGAGGCTGACATTCAGCCATGTATTTACATCAGACACAGCCAGTAGGCCCACTCATACCTATTCCAGTGAGCCTTCAGATATAGGACAGGTGTAGGGTGACACACTTTATCAGGGTAGTATGGTTACTGTGGTTTCAGTGCCAGTTGAGTCTGGCCATAGCCAAAGTGTAGGTGAGGTGCCATGCTGGAGGGTTGTTAGGGGTGCTCATTGGAAGCCTGCTGTCCACCCTCAATCTGATCCTATTGTGTCTTTACATGCCACTCAATGCATGTTTAGGGCTATCATGGAGGTGCAGGTATGTTCCAATAGAGTCTATGAGGACATGCTTAAGGTTGTAGATGTGGCACAGGCTGACATACATGACTGCCTCTGCCATGCTGGTGATTTAATGGATTGGATGAATGACAAGATGGAATGAGCAGTGTCTATGATCAAATGTCTGCTAGGAGGGGAATGGCATCCATGTGAACATAGGTCAGCATTATCATCTGATGTTAGCCAACATGGCCATGCCTGATCATGCTCTCATAGTGGCACTACTTCCACTGCTCCATCACTGATTGAGGTGTCCACACCCAGACATGGCAGGCCATGGGGTCATGGCCCTGGGCATAGTCATGAGGAGAGGTCATCCAGCAAACATCATTCACATTCAGGTAGTAGCAGTGCATCTGACCATGGGGATGGATGTGCCACTGCAACTCCTGGAAGAGCCAGTTCTCACAGTCTGTCAGGATGATGATGAACTGTCACTTCTACTGTGCATGGCTCACATCTGTCCACATGACCTGGCAGTTAATAGAGTGGAAGCCCCTTCTGTTTATGTACACTCTTCCCTTTTTCCAGGGTGGTGCCTTGATTTCAATGTGTGTGCAGTCTGTGGCACCCAAGACTGTGCTACAATGTAGAAATCCTGCAAAGCTGTAGCTCTGTCCTCAGGTGTACATGGAAAATGTATGCAGTCACTGGCATGTTGTAGCATAGAATTCAGGAACTGATGTAGGATCCTAGATGCTGATGCCTATGGCACCCCCAGCATATCCGTTGTTGGTCTCTGGAAGGTTCCAGTTCCTGTATCTAATATTCTAAGTTTTACACATACCTTAGTCTCCACAGATATTGGTTTCTCTCGGTTTGCCCTTTCTCTCAGTTGTGGATGAGGGTGCATAGTTCCTGTAGTGTGTTCCATCCACCCTGTAGCTCTCTACAATTTCCACCTTGTACAGACCATGAAGAGCTAAACTGTGTCTAAACACCCTTATGCATCTTGGCTGGGGTCTATTAGCAGTAGCAGCAGTAGCAGCATAGACTTGGGCCTGTTGCACATACAGATATATAAGAGCAACAGCAGCTCCTAACATTGTTTCCATGTATAGTAGTTTCCCTGGCTGAATTAGCAAGCAAAACCAGCACTGAGTCTACACGATTGCTTTATAGCTTATTGAATAGCTCCTCCATCTTGGATTGGTTGATTAGCATACAGTTCAGCTGCTTATGCAGTAATTTGCATGCCGTGATGTTTACCTTGTTTGTGCAGCTCTACACAGAGTGTAGAGCTGCTTACTTAATACAAAACAATGTGCTACCATTTGTGCATCATGGCATGACATTCACACAGTTTTAGCAAACTGTGCAGGCTCTATTGAATCTGAACCAATATCTGTTCAGCTGAGGGCTTTTCATTTTTGCATACATCATCATGACCAAGCAAAGTAATAAATGCTAGGAGGCCTTTTAATGATACACCATTTTAAGTACATTTTATATTATATTATAACATCACAGTTTATCTTCTACTTTTCAACAATTTTTCAGCATTTTAATTTTGACACTTTGAGGACCTCAGAAACTTCCTTCATTTGAATGCTAGGAAATTTACGGGCTTCATGTACAGTCACAGCTTTTTCGAGTGCTAGCACAGACTCTGATAAAGTTTGCTTCTTACTTTTTTCATTTTGCATGTAAATTCTTTCTTTGAATCACGTAGTTTCTTAGATTTACATTTTATCTCTGTTTCATTTCAGTCACACAGTTATCACTAGATTGTTACAACCCGCAATTCTAGTGAAAAATAATTATAAAAGAAGGCATGTTGTTTCTTGAATCATAATATTGTTTAAATCTGCTCTTATAACAGACAAATTAGGCTGTTGCTCTTTAGAAAAAATTAAACTTATTGAATATCTTTATGGCATAATTTCTCAGAAGATGTTCAAAATTTGTTGACTTGCTTTACCTTACCTTTTCTGTTGCACCAGTTTCAATACTGAGGAAATCAAATTTCCACATCAGAGTTCTATTTTTATCACTCTAGGAACTGTTGTGATCTAAAAGCTTGTATTTTAGAAAATAAATGGCATATGTGGTAGAGGTGATGAGAATTGAAAGGATCTATTATTATATAAGGAATTATAGTGCACCAACCACACTGATCCCAAGTCTCAATATGCTAATTGTTTGATTACTGTCAGAAAAATATGTATTAGTGTATTCATTAGTAATATGCTTAGTGTATTTAAGGCTTGAAAAGGGTTAACACATTTATTCTATTTCACACTGCATAAAATCTGTACGAATTGCAGAAGTTTTCTAACCTTGTATTGTCATGAAATATGCGCAGCTATTGCTTATGCTTTGGAGATCTACAGGAAAGCAGATAAGTTCTGCTTGTGTCAGGAAAATAATGAATAGATGTATCACTTGTTATGAGACTTAGACAAGGAGTTCTGCTTGTGCTGTGAGAAAATACACAGCTGCAGAAGCTATAGATAATCAGAACAAAGACTGCTTGAAAATATGAACTGCAATCAGTATTTGCTTGTGTCTAAGTTAGAAAAGTACCTTGAAATGTAGCACATGTATTAGAACTACACAATAGAAGTTTGTAACGGGCTACGGCCCACCAAGGCCAGGTTGTTTTTCTCAAAATGCTTTTCATAAATCCAGTCATGTCAGCAGAAAATCTGAGTAACATCTGCTGTAGAACAATACTGAAAGTTGTGTTTAATTACATCAGCCATAGAAGGCCATGTCTTGTAGAATAGTATAAGAATAGCATACTTCCTGTTAGTAGTTAGGCAAAATCCTGTATTTGCATGTTTTTGTCTCCTTGCAGCAAGTTATTAAATGTGCCTTATCTGAACCTTACGTGTATTGGTCTTTGAAGTTTTTTCCTTTGACAGATTGGTCCTTCAGACCGGAAACCCTCATTTCGCCTCGGATCAGACAAGCCAGGTGGTTTGAACCCATATGGGGAAGAAACCACATCGGTTCTTCTTATTTGAAAAGCCCTCCGACTGAATTGTCGTACAAAAGAGGCCAGCCACTTTCTGATCTGCGACTGAAGGACGGGTTTTTCACGAACCAGGTGATCAATCACGAAGACTCAGGTAAGGTGAATCTACCTTTTTTCTGTTTTAGATCAGGGCTAGATTTGTATTGTTTTTGTCAGGACTGTATTTTTACAAGTCAGGGACAGAAAAGATTACTGCCTTGTCACAGATCAGGGGAAACAGAGCAGGTAGGCGGTCATTCTGAAGAGACTATAACAAAATCCGTGGTACCACATTAAAAATAAGGAGTTATGTAATGATTAAAAGGTTAGAACAAAATGGGTAATAATTGCACAAAAAGACCCCAAAATCCACCGTTAACCGAAGACGCAAAATACATGCAGTCACAGCGTGCTGATAATATTAAATACTACTCAACATGGGTTAATAAGTATGAATTTGATGGTAAATTGGAAAAATCCTCGCTTATCAAACTTGTCAAACAGCTTAAAACCAATTCCAGAGGTCGGGTAAAAAAGCAGCGCCAATTAGGAATTCCGCAGTCACACAGGTGGATTGAGGAAGTAAACCGTAGGGAACAAAAGAATAATAATTCAAAAGCAATGTTTTTAGATAAGGAGGACAATAACTTAGTAATAGCATCGGCCCCTCCACCTCCCTTACCAGAATATGAAGCAAGTGAACAAGTTAGTTCACCTCTGCAATATCCTGCTGCCACTGTAAACAGAGACACTACAAAAGCAAAACCGTTTATTAGAGATCCCATCGAGACCGGGTCTCGAACACGGGCAGGTAACTCAAAAGGGGACATTGAATTATATCAAATGGGTAGGAATTCACGATCTATGAGTGAAGAAGAAATATGCCCACTCATAGAAGTACCTAATCCTCAGGCAGGGCAAGAAGGTCAGGACCCAACTATTCTAGTGTATAGACCCTGGACTCCGGAAGACATCCAGAAAGCCACTGAGGGAATTCCCTATCCAAAAGTTAATTTTAGAAAGCTCTTAGAAGATTTACAAAGAATGACGCTAAGTTATAATTTAAATGGAGAAGAGGTAGAAAAAGTAGTCAGACAAATTGTGGGACCAGATTGGCACATGATTAGTGGCAACTGGAATCCCTGTGATGCTGCGCTCAGGCCTCTCCCACATAGCAGTGCAGAGCTAGACAACAGAGTGAAAGGTCTTACAGACCGAATCTCTGAGAAATGGAAGCCTAGGGCAGACTGGACTTGCATTAATCAATGCATCCAACAAGAAGGTGAAACTATTGACAGATATTATGCCAGACTGTTAGAATGTTTTAATAACCATTGTGGAATGCAGGTTCCTGAAGATCAGACACAAGATTCCCCATATGAGCAGCAGTTAAAGAATGCATTTTTGAAAGGCAGCATTGCACCCATAAGCAGTTTTATTACAGAGCACATGGTAGATCATCATACAAGCAGGTTACAGTCATTACTTGAATATGCTAGGCATGCCGAAAGGCATTTTAATAGCAAAAAGAA
Organism: Protopterus annectens; assembly: GCF_019279795.1. NCBI lineage: Eukaryota > Metazoa > Chordata > Ceratodontiformes > Protopteridae > Protopterus > Protopterus annectens. The sequence continues at coordinate 426,819,134 of NC_056735.1, forward strand.
AAATAAAGCCCAAGTATTTTCTGTAGAAGATGGAGCAGATGTTTATGTAGTACAGTCCGGGAAAAAGGGCAAGAGAAATGTCCAGGGAAACAAACAATCTGATCAGCGATCAGAGGACTTTGAAGGGCGAAAGAAAAGGGGTGAATGTTTTAAATGCGGTAAAAAGGGACACTTGGCAAGGGATTGCAAGAAAAACAAGAAAGCAACTACGGAAGACAAGGAGGGTGAGGACTGACTATATGATAGTCAAGAATCACTAGAAGGGGATAGCAGAGAAAGGACAAATGAGAATGTGATAGAAGGAGTAGAGGATGTGACAGAAGAAATAGAGGAAGTGCAGGAAGTTACGGATAGTGAAGAAAATGAAATATTGGATTTAGCTTTATTGAGCTTAGAGCTCTATTTAGCAGACATGAAACCAGAAGTTACACTCCTGGTAGAAGGGAGGGAAGTCAAATTCTTGTGTGACTCAGGGGCATCACGGACCCTGAGACATCCCTCCAAACTGCCAGAGAATTCAGAGTCACCTGATTACATACTAGTGAAAGCAGCTAATGGACAGCTGTAACGGGAGCCCCTCTCCCATAATATTGTAATAACTGATCCTGTTTCAGGATTGACCCAGAAAAGCAAAATTGTTGTTTCTGCAAAATGCCCAGTAAACCTCTTGGGCAGAGACCTTATGCAGCTATTTGGTATAGTAGTAGTTCCGACTATGCAGGGTATGGAAGCACAGCAACAAATTGATACCTTTGCAGTGCAATCGGATGGTGAAATGTTCTATTGCTACAGCCAGGACTTGGTTATGACTGGTCCAGGGACAGTGACCGAAGAGTTGATGAATGTAGCCATCAGCAAGTTCCCCTCCATTGACATTGATAAATAACATTTATTGCACTGTACACTGTATTATTGTAACATACCAGGACCTGATAAGGAATATGAGCAAGAATTGTTTGGAAATCATGCAAACAGATTGATATTACGTAATCTGTACTGGGACATGGAAGGGAACAGTGTAGCCAGCTGTTCATTGCCCCAGGAGTTCTTTGCACTCTATAAATCTAATCGATTACCACATGTTAGCTTAACTAAGGACAAGAATGTAAAATGGGTAGACTTAGGAGAAAAAGTCACGAGATGGGAAAAACAGACAGAGTTAGAACTGTCAAAACAAGGAATACAAAGGCAGAAGTTGAATTGGATAACTCAGACCTACCCAGCCGTGCACTTGCAGTCTAGGAAGGACAGCTGATTAGCACTCCTATTAAAGGAGGAAGAGAATGCCTTACAGAATATACCAGAAACTCTTTGGTCAACAGGAAAGTCAGATGTAGGACTTATTCGTACAGCGGGACCAGTTACTATCATGCCAAAATCAGCATTTAGACCACAGAAAAGACAGTATCCCCTAAGAAAAGATGCAGAGGTAGGAATCAAACCTATTATAGAAGCTTTACTTAAGGAAGGGGTGCTGGTGGAATCTCCTGATTCACCATGTAACACACCCTTATTTCCTGTTAAGAAAGCGAATGGAGAATGGCTTATGGTCCAAGATTTACAAGCTGTAAATGACGCAGTAATACCAAGGGAACCTACAGTGCCAGACCCACACACCCTGTTAAATGATTTAAAACCTCAACAGAAATATTTTTCTGTGGCAGATATCAGCAATGCGTTCTTTTTGATACCGATACACCCTGACAGCCAGTATTGGTTTGCATTCACATTTCAGGGGAAAAGGTATACATATACGCAACTACCACAGGGATATTGTGAAAGTCCGACAATATTCTCACAAGAAATGGCAAGCAACTTGGCGGGATTTACCTCACCAAGAGGTAGTCAGATTTTACTTTATGTTGATGATATCCTGCTGGAGGCCCCCACCCAGCAAGATTGCAAAGAAGATACCATAGCGCTATTACAATTTTTAGCCACTGAAGGACATAAAGTAAACAAAAATAAACTGCAGCTTTGGAAAAAAACAAGTTAAATACCTAGGATATGTAATATCCAAAGAGGGTAGGACATTAGATGAGGACAGAAAAATAGTGATTTTACAAGCACCAAAACCCACTACTGAGAAGGAAATTATGTCCTTCCTGGGTACGACTAATTTTTGCCAGAGCTGGATTCCGAACTATGCCTTGGAATCTGCACCACTGACTAACCTGATATATAAAAAGCCTATGGCAGCACAAGATTTGTTACAATGGACACCAGAAGCAAAATCTGCTTTCTGCAAACTGAAATAGTTAATAGCGTCTTCATTAGTTTTAGGATTACCAAACTATCATAAACGTTTTTTCCAAACTGTAGATTGTAAGCAAGGTTATATGACATCAGTGTTGACACAGCAGCATGGGGACAAGCAACACCCTATTGCTTATTATTCATCACAACTAGACCCAGTGGCACGGTCTTTACCTCACTGTGTACAAGCAGTAGTTGCAGCTGCAATGGCAGTACAGGCTTCAGCCTCAGTAGTTTTATTCCACCCTCTCACTTTGAGAGTGCCTCATGCAGTCGCGATTATTTTACTGCAAGAGAAGGTAGCATATCTTTCCCCTGCTAGGCATCTTTCCTGTATGACTATATTGTTGAGCCAACCTCATATGACAATTGAACAATGCATGACTTTGAACCCTTCTACCTTGCTCCCAACCCCTGCAGATGGCACACCACACAGCTGCCTGCAGGTGATTGAGCAAAAGACACTGCCTAGAAAAGATCTTACGGATGTCCCCTTGGATGATGCCGAGGTGACATACTACGTGGATGGCTCATGCAAAAGGGGTCCTGCAGGACAAAACCTAGTAGGATATGCAGTAGTTTCTGATACTGAGATTATAGAAGTGAAACCGTTACCACACAATTTATCTGCACAGGCAGCAGAATTGATTGCCTTGACACGGGCATGTACCTTAGCAAAGGGTAAATGTGTGAACATTTTTACTGACAGCCAGTACGCTTTTTCTACTGTACATGTTTTTGCACAACAGTGGAAAAATTGAGGAATGATAACATCTACTGGCAAACCAATCAATCACGCACAGTTTATTTTAGATCTTTTAGAATCTATTCAGTTACCTCAGAAACTAGCTATTTGTAAATGCACAGCTCATACCAAACAACAGGATAGGATTTCAAAAGGTAATGTGAGAGTTGATACAGCTGCAAAACAGGCAGCTTCAGAAGTATTTCTTTTGAATGAGGAATTACAACCCTCTGAAATTTTAGATTTAGAAATGCTAAAGACAATGCAGACACTTACTACGCAGGCTGAAAAACAAAGATGGGTAAAACGAGGAGCAATTCTCGAAAAGGGGCTGTACATCTCTAAAGAAGGGAAACCAATATTACCATCTAATTTGTTTAGATATGCAGCCTTGTTGAGCCATGGGCAATGCCATGTCTCAACAGGGGGGATGGTACAGCTGGTGAACTGATTGTTCACAATGTACGAATTTACAAACTACTCTAAAAAATTTTGCTTGATGTGTCACGTTTGCAACAAACATCATGCACAAGGGGCGTTAAAGCCTAAGCAAGGGAGTTTCCCTACACCACAATATCCGTTTCATACTATCTGTATGGATTTCATAGAATTGAACAAATGTGAAAATAAGAAGTATTGTCTTGTCATTGTAGATATGTTTTCCAGATGGGTGGAAGCCTTTCCGACTAAAAATCCAGATGCGGCTACTGTAGCAAAAATTCTCATTAAAGAAATCATCCCTAGATTCGGCATTCTGGAAAGGATCTACAGTGACAACGGTACACACTTTGTGAACCAAACCATACAACAGTTAAGTAAACATTTTGGTATTTCTTTAAAAAATCATTGTGCATATCATCCGCAATCTGCAGGGTTAGTTGAGAGGCATAATGGGATTTTAAAGAGTAAGCTAAGGAAGTTGATAGCAGAAACACAGAGAAATTGGGTGTACTGTTTGCCCCTGGCACTGTTGAGCATGAGAACTGTTCCAAATGCAAAAGAATTGACTCCTTTTGAAAAACTATTTGGAAGGGCTTATTATATACCTCAGTGGAAACCTCTCATGCCCGCAGACCAGGAAGCTGACTGTACACTAGCAGAGTATATGAGAAATTTGTTGAATTCTAAACATCTGTTGCAGTCAAATTCTGTTTCAGATAAAGAACAAACCAGACCATCAGAAGTGGCAGTGGATCCAGGTACCTGGATCTGGGTGAAGACAATAAAGAAGAAGAATTGGACGTCACCAAAGTGGGAAGGTCCATATCAAGTGCTTCTGCCGACACCCACTGCAGTCAAGATCGCAGAGCGTGCCTCGTGGATCCACCTGATGCACTGCAAATTAGTTAAGAACTTTGAACTGGACAAAAATCTTGTCACATGTCAAGAGCAAAAATGATAGAATCCAGAAAATACAGGAATGCAGGACAACCATTTCCTCAGAAGTATTGCATAATCATCCTGTTAACAGTACTAGTGACAATAATCTTTTTGCTGTGGCCATTCCTTTTTCCAGCCACACAAACTGAATTGAATAAACGTGAAGCATTGCTCATAAACTGGCACCCAACCTTCAACACTTACCAGGCAATTAAACATGTGTATGCTGAGACTTTCAATGTTTCGAATTGGTGGATTTGCACAGCTTTGCCAACAGCATATGGGGGGTTATTAATTACTGCAGTCCCCATAGGGGTCAACGAGACCTGGCAAAACTTGATTTATGATACCTCAACCATTACATCACAAGATAAAATAGCATTGCACTTGTCTGTTCCACAAAAGGGAACTGTGTGTTTTTATAAAAATGATACTGTTCAGGTGGGTTGGAGCAATTGCAATGTGACTGTTCCTTATAAATGTTACACTAAAGCTAACAATGCAGGTTCTTATTGTAATACAAACTATGATTCATTTCTTGAATTGTTGCACAAAACAATTGATGAAGTAAAACATAATTCTGTTCTTTATAAACAACTGTCTATAATTGATAGAAAAATGTTTCATGCAGGGCAAGTGTATATTCATAGAAAAGTTACTACTAAAGTAGAGGACTGTTATTTCATATGTGGCAGAAAGGCATACAAGTGGTTACCTGAGAACTGGTCCGGCAGTTGTTTTTTGGGCTACCTGGTTCCGGCCATACGACACACTGCAGTTTTGCCTCGAGGGAAAATTTGGAATGTCCGAGAGGTCGTCAAGAAACCCGTTAAGAAACCTGAAAATCCAGTGGGGCAAATTGATGCTTACTGGAAAAACTATCATTCTATAGGTGATAAACTGATACACATGGACTTGAGTGACAGTATTATATCGTGGGCAGGCATATCACTAACATATGGAGCAGTGAAATCGATCTGGGAGCTGAGAAAACTGTCTAAACTTCTCAAAGTAATGAGCAATGCAACTTTTTCCGCTCTTGAATTGGTGACTGATGAACTGAATGCCATGAGAACTGTAGTGCTTCAAAACCGCATGGCTCTCAACTTCACCCTAGCGGCGAGAGGCGGTACTTGCGCTTTAATCCAGGAGGAGTGCTGTTCGTATATTCCTGACCATAAACACGAGATAGACAATCACCTTGAGGTAATTCAGCAAGTGTCGGACATGACCAAACCAGGACCAAACCCACTGATGGACTTTTTCCAGAAATGGTTTGGGGGGTGGGGTACTATCCTAATGAACATCCTGATTGCTATTTGTGTAGGAATGATCCTACTGGGAGTATGTGTTTGCTGTGGCATCCCTTGCATGAAAAGACTGATTAAAGACCTTATAGACATGTCAGTTTCTGAAACCTTATATCAAAGCACTGAGTTTGAAGAACTATTGAAAAACTGAAATGCTTTCATAAGTTTAAACTGAATGACTCTCTTAACTGTACATCCTGAGTAGGAAGAGGTTAGGTGAAGAAAAAACTGTTTATGCTTATTTTGAAAGTAGAATAAAAGTATTAAAAGGGGGGGAATGTCAGAAAAATATGTATTAGTGTATGTATTAGTAATATGCTTAGTGCATTTAAGGCTTGAAAAGGGTTAACACATTTATTCTATTTCACACTGCATAAAATCTGTACGAATTGCAGAAGCTTTCTAACCTTGTATTGTCATGAAATATGTGCAGCTATTGCTTATGCTTTGGAAATTTACAGGAAAGCAGATAAGTTCTGCTTGTGTCAGGAAAATAATGAATAGATGTATCACTTGTTATGAGACTTAGACAAGGAGTTCCGCTTGTGCTGTTAGAAAATACACAGCTGCAGAAGCTGTAGATAATCAGAACAAAGACTGCTTGAAAATATGAACTGCAGTCAGTATTTGCTTCTGTCAAAGTTAGAAAAGTACCTTGAAATGTAGCACATGTATTACAACTACACAATAGAAATTTGTAACGGGCTAGGGTCCACCAAGGCCAGGTTGTTTTTCTCAAAATGCTTTTCATAAATCCAGTCATGTCAGCAGAAAATCTGAGTAACATCTGCTGTAGAAAAATACTGAAAGTTGTGTTTAATTACGTCAGCCATAGAAGGCCATGTCTTGTAGAATAGTATAAGAATAGCATACTTCCTGTTAGTAGTTAGGCAAAATCCTGTATTTGCATGTTTTTGTCTCCTTGCAGCAAGTTATTAAATGTGCCTTATCTGAACCTTACGTGTATTGGTCTTTGAATTTTTTTCCTATGACAATTACATTTACTTATCTATTGGTAGATTGTAATGAATGTTATGATTTATATGGCTCTTTATTAGTAACTACCTTTTTATTTCTTTGAAAGACTTTGCTGTGGTGCCAGAAGTTTAAAATACATGCTTGCAGTTTTTATCAACAATTTTCTTGGCTTTTTTGCTTTGATCATTCTGTTCTCTTCAAGACTTTCCTTGCCACAGTTGCTATGCTAACAGATCTGTAGCTTCCTGGATTCTAATTACCTCTATTATCCAAGGATACCAGAATGCTGTCATCCAGTCCCTTACCATATCTACAGTGGTCAGCAATCTGTGTAAGACCACAGTTAGGAGATCTGATAGCATTCTAGCCATATTCTGGATGACACCTGCTGGCAGTTCATTACGTCCTTGTGTTTTATTCTCCATTAAGGAACCCAGATACCTCCAATGTCTATCCTAGTCTATGCCCATTGCTCTACTCGCACTGTCTTACTTCCATCACAACAAGGCACCCCTCTCCCCATTTCTTCCCTTTGTAGAAAATAAAGTTAAATGTTCATTCAGTCTTTCTTCTTTTTCACAGTCTTCCATGATCTCCTTGACATTTTCACTTAGCCTGTCTAAGTCTCTCTCATCCTTCTGTCTTAATACTATATACCTTTCCTCTTCCTCTTGGCTTCTTCTGCAAACTCCTGTTTAGCTTGTGTTATTGATGACTTTACCAGCATTGCTGCCTTTCTGCTTGCTTACTCCATTAGGCATCATTCACCTACCGTTGTCCTCCTTACCATCTCCTGTTTTTTGCCCTAATTGTTAGCTTCACCTTCCTGTGCAGCTATATTTGCCTTCATCTCTTCTGTGTACCTTTGTCACTGTCTCAAATCATTGCAAGTGCTTCTGAGTACTTCATCCCTGACAAATTTTCCACAGCTTGTTTTTCTCTTAGTGAGTCACCAGTCATCTAACTCATCTTTGAATCTCTCTACTAGTTTACCATAATTTACTTGCCTAAAATGCCACACCATCACCTTCAATTTTGACTTCTTAACCTCCCCATCCACTAAACGGCATACTTTTGTGATCATTGCTCATTAATGCTGCATTCAGTTGTATAACCTCTACCCACTGCACCTTGGTAAAGACCACATATATACTTTATTGTATCATCTTGCACCAACTGGCTGAACCCTTTCATGGTCCAAAACTCAGTCAGCTCTTACAATGTCCTGCAAACGTGGAACCTTGAATCTTCCCACACTGTACCTGGTAAATTCAGATTCAGAACCCGCCATGGGAATAGCCCACTTATCCATACCAGGTACATACCAGACTCCATTATTTTCTACTTCAGTATCCACCTTTCTTGATGTGTTTAGGAGTGGCACAGTGTATTAATCCAACAGCATCCCCCTTTTCTCTACCATAATTACATCAAGCCACTTCAAATGTTATATGAGATGTGTATTTTTTATAGTTAGTACTGTCCTGAGTGCTGATTAAAGTGCACTGCCAAAACTCTCATTTGTGCTACTGACGGCTAAGTCTTTGCTCATGCAAAATTAATTTTTGAGTTTTTGCCTTGTGAACTTGATTTTCACTCAGTTATACTTACTGCTGAAAAATCACCAAAGTGGTATACCAAGCACTGTGTAAAAGTTGAAATCGAAAAAATGTATCATAAATCAGTGTGATTGTTCATCAACATGATGTCCTTATACACTTAAAAGATGGCAGTGAGGAATTTTACTTTCACAGTAGCATCTGCTTATCTAAATAAGAACCCTGAAACCATTCCAATTCCATGAAACATTGACATGATTAATAGTGTTTGCCACCTCAACATTGACATAAGTCAAGTTTAAAAAGTGGGGCACTTGGATTGAGCTTTGCATTTCTGACATGTTACAATTACAGAGTAATATACCTGTGCTATCACACTTGTCATTTGTCCTTTCACAGTAGAAGTCTTGCTGAATATGATTCTTGCAGAAGTTATTATAGTGAAGTATGTGAAAGCAAAAGCAAATGGCTGCAAGACAGAATTATGTTATCTCATGTTTTGTTTGCATTACTGCATTGTGATTCCTTTGTACCATGAATGTTTGACATTTTTATGAAAAGTCTTTGCTGTATATATTTGATACGACTTACAGCCACTTTGTCCTCACAGGAACATAATGTTCTTACAATATTTTACTTAAGGGTATACAAAGGTTATCTCCTAAGTCAGTAAATGTACAGGAACCCCTGTCAGTAAGCCTATTCTCTCTCTCTCTCTCTCTCTCTCTCTTTCTCTCTCTCTGACACACCCTCTGTAAGTGTGCATCCTATTATCAGGAGTGATAAACAAGTATTTGTGCTGACTGCACTTAGCAAAGTGGTGATTGTAATGAACATACAATAACTACTATTACAGTGCTCCTTTACTTCTATTTCATGGGTTTCTGACAACATTCTGAGGATATTGACACGTCTGACTTTTGAAGCTTATGTAGGTTAAAGTTACTTTAAGAAACCGTTCCTGCTAATGCTGTTCTTTTTTCCTGACATCATTTTTTCCATTCTGTAGTTATGTTATTGCCATTGGTCGAGGGGAACATATGGGGAATTGTACGGACATTGCTCAGATCTTCTTATTAGGATATATTATTAATAATTTCAAATGGTGATACCTATATAATGATTTTTCTTCTTGCCCAGAATTAGATCAGCTTGTAATCTCATAACCCCTGTTGTGCTGTGTGTTTTGTCTAATATATTTCATTTTTTACTTCACTGCAAGGATATGCCACCTAAACCAACATAAACCTCATCAGCCCCATCCAAACCTGCATTCTTAGATGCTGAGAATGAGGTAATTATGCAGGCTCTCTATCTCCATGGGATAGAGACTTAGATCTTCACTCAGCTGAGAAGCCCTTCCATGACCATGTCTGGAGGCAGTTAGTGGGTGATGTGAATACTGTAGATGGCTATGGCCAGGACTACAAGAGTATTAGACATAGGGGCATTGATATGATAACTAATGCTATCAACAGAGGCTATGGCAAAGGAACAAAGAGCTAGTGGGAGTGGGCTTGATACTGAACCACCACTCACTGAGATGGAGGAGTTCCTGCCAACTGTAAGGGATCCAGGCATCTCAGAGCAGTTACCCAATTCATTAATGGATGTGGGGGCAGAAGTGGAAGACAACCACAGACTGTGTATTTTTTAAGTTGTCATCTTCTGCTTAATGCTTATCATACTTCTGTCAATTGCAATTTTGTGAGTAGAGACATCTTGCACTGAGGTTCGATGACCACCTGCATGCGGTACGGGCATAGGTTATTTGTTTTCACACACATTATACACACACACACACGCACACACACACACATACACACACACACACACACACACACACACACACACACACACACACACACACACACACACACACACATACCTTACTATAAAGTTTATTTGCATTTTCATCTATGATTGTTTTGTTCTGGTTTAGGTAGCATATTCTAATCATTTCTTGCTTTCTTGGTGTACTCACAAGTGAGGCTGGCACCAGCACTGTGGAGCTTGTACTGCCTGATACTATATGATTAGTAGCCTTAACAATTATAAACAATTTCAAATGGTGTTGCCTGCAATCTGTCAAGGTATGTTATGTTCTATACAACTGCTGCTTATAGATATATTTTAAAGTCCTTTTATTTGCAAAATAAGTGCTGTCTACACTTTACAAAGTTTGTTTGCAATGAATGTATAAAGTTGCTATTGCAGATCTTAGCTGTCAAGGTTTGTTCTGTTCCCCAACAATTTTCCACAGCTCATTATTCTCTTAAGAAGTCCCCAGTCACCTAACTCATCTTTACTTCACTCTACTAATTCATCATAATTCACCTGCATAAAATGCCAAACCTCCACCCTTGACATTGGGATCTTAACCTCCCATCCACTAAACTGTACAGTAGTGTGATTACTGCTGGCTAATGATGCATTGTTATTCTCTTAGTGAGTCCCTAGTCACCTATCTCATCTTTGAATCTCTGTCTTTCATAATCCATCATAATTCACTTGTATAAAATGTCAAACCTCAGTGATGATGGTAGTGATGAACACACACAGTCTGAGGTTGCAGAGGATGTGTCTGACATGAAGAATGTAGCTATCACATCCCCTCCCCAAAATCTGGTCACAATCACTATGTCTATGCATACCCATGACAAAGAACCTTCTAAGACTGGACAGGGTGAGGTAGGTATGGTTGATCATTGGGATGTGGTTACCTAAGCTGCAGAGCTGATGGAATCTCTCATAACCATTATGACAGTGAAGTATCACATGAGATGTTGGATGAGTGTCTCAGAGGAGACATGCTTACCACCCTCCCCAGTTGTTGGTGTCAGTATCTGTCATCAACCTAGTACAGGGCCATAATGAATTCACAAGAAGTTCCATTAGGGCCTTGGAAATGATACAATGCTGGATGTCATGCATTCTGACATGCAAGTCTATATGAAACATGTGTGTGTAACTCCTTGAACCAGATGAATGACATGCTGGACCATGCAGTGTCTGTTAGGGAATGTCTGCTGGGTGAGGGTCAGCATCCATGAGGTCAAAGAACACATAGATCCTATAATGGCTGTGGCCATCATAGATCCTACTCCCATATTGGTACTGTTGTTTATTGAATCACAAACAATTTCCTCATTGCTGCTCATCATGCAAATGAGCTTTGTTTGATAAGTAGCTATTCATGAATCCTGCTAAATGTTTTTGTATAATGACAGTTTATTGTTCTTCTGCCTTATTCACTGTTTACAGATGTACTGCACATGTGTATGGTATGTACATCCCCACACCTACGGCAGCACATCAGCTCGGTGCTAGGGAGTTAATGCAGAACAGAACATTCTGTAGTGGTTTGCCTTTTTCTCTCTGTCTTGCTTCCCTTATGTTTTTTTTTTTTACCATGGGTCAGGGCAAACATATGACAAAAATGAGGGACACTCTGCTTATATCTGGACAGTAGAGAGTTAAGATTAAGAGCATTACAATCTGTCATATTACCATTTAACTATCCAGAGTTTTACAGAATGAGCTGATTTTTTTCTCATATTTTGCTTTGTCTCTCCTAAAATATTCGAAGATAACTTTTTTAGCATATACTAAAAGAAAGTCTGGACATTCAATAAAGTTTTGGTGGCTGGACTTTGTTCTATTGGGATCTGCTCGACTTACAATGTGCTCATCGATTAACGTGTCCAGTTAGCATGCACATTTTCAAATACTGATTATCCTTTATTATATAATTGTTTTGATAAAACCGTCATTTCAAAAATGTACATGCTAACAGAACAGAGTAAAGAAAAAGTTTGATATGATAATGTTATGCATATCATCATAAGGTGAAATGAGTGTCTCTGTAGACATTCTGACTTAGCTTCTGAAGAAACTGTGAATAACTTCTAACCAGCAGTTAATGGCAGACGGCCAGTGAGTCATAACAAAAATGCTTGTACCTGAAGCACTTCCTAGATCATTCTTAGAGACAGGTAGCTTGTATACACAGAAAAAAATACTGGGTAATCTGGGGGTAAGAGTACGTGAAAAATAATCCAGAAAACAAACACACACACACACACACACGCACACACACACACACACACACACACACACACACACACACACACACACACACACACACACACACAGATGATGAACATATACGTAAAGAAAACCTGCAGGTTTCATTTTGTGAAATGTAAAATGGTATGACCAGTCAGGATTCATCTCTTTTCAAGAGGTTTTGCTGACATCTTAAACCTCTTTCTGAGCAATGCAAGGATTGTGTAAGCAGAGAGCAGAGTTTACCCATAATCTCCCATCTTCAGTATTATTTATTTATTATTTTTATTTTATTTTTATTTTTTATTTTACATTTGTTGACCGGGCTAGTCTAACTGGATATATGTCCATTTTCAGTAGAGGCCCAGGGAGATAAGCTCCAAGACAGAAACAACAAAACAACAAATAACAAATAACAGTGACAGTCATATATACAATGCATATTACAAGTTAACATAGAATATTCAGCGAGGACAAAAATAATAACAGTGCAGAATGCAGGTACAATGCAACATACAGGTACAATACATAATAAAAAAAAAAAAAGGCAGGTTAATTGTATTTAATAAAGAATTCCCTCAATAATAAGTATCCACAGAGGTTGGACATAGTGTAATTTTAGAGGGAGATGGTATTTATAGTCAATAAGGAAGGTATAACAGTTCATGAGTAGTATGGGGTAGGCAGATCCAAGTCTGAAGAGATAGTTGACTAGTCAGATTTAGTACAGCCAAGTTTCACTATTTAAGAGTACTTAAAAAATCAAACAAAAACTTCTTTGGACTCAACTTGCAAAACAAAGTAGAAGAGCTGTTATGAATATTCACAAAAAAGTTGCATACTAATATACAAATGACAATTGCTGTTGACTCAATCAGTGACTATAAAGTAAAAACTATTAATACAAGAATGTCCTTATAAGTTTTTTTCCTTTACTAAATAGGAAAGTAAATGTGAGGACTGTTTATTACAAGTTGAAGTTTTAATATATGGGCAGTCAGTTTTTGCTCAACGATAAAGTATTTTTCTTTTTAATTTTAAATAGAACACTGATGAACTAAAACTGCAGTGCTGAACAGTGCAAGAGATGTAAGAAATGATAGATTATTGATTTATGCTAAAAATAACCGAAGGAGTTCGCTTAGAAATAATTTTAGAACTCATTTAGAACTAACCTTTAGGTGCAAATAAATATTGAACGACTGTTATATCCTCCACTTTAGCAAGACTAGTTAAAATGTAAAAATAATATAAAAACAGTGTCTTACACATTTAGTTTTTTACAGATGAATAAAAAAACTATACAGGGATTGCCAGGTTAGTTTTTAATTAGAAAAAGTGTCGCATTTGAAATGCAATGGGTTGTTGTGTATCTGAGAATGCAAACAAAAAGTTTGCAACATAAAATTGCCTGGATTAAAACATTTGTGAGTTGAAAACTGGAGTAGTAGATTGTTAAATTGGTTTGTAGTTATAAGAAATTATGAAACATTACTTACAAGGGCAGTTATTTTGCAAGTTCTGCATTTCTGTACTCTTCTTGACATTTTATATAAAATTCCTTATGAGTGGGAATTGTGGACCATTACATACAGTAGGATGGGAATGGTTATGTCTTACAGAATAAACAAGAAGGTACATTTAGCAATGATATTGGCTTTAGTTCCAAAACGTTCAACAATAGATTTCAGGTTGCTACCACATTTATACACAATAGAGGGTTTGTCACCCACCTTTTCCAAAATATTCCTATCCTCCCACAAAATGGTAAAATTTATAAAATGACAAAATGTGAATGTTGTTCTATCTGTAAGTATATACTAGCTTGTACATGTTTTAAAATTAATGATCATCAGTTTTCCATGCAAGGTCAGTTTAACTGTTGTACTAAAGGTATAGTCTATGTTGCCTTGTGTCAGAACTGTCCAACCTACTGTATAGGCAAGACAGAATGTAGATTGAAAGATTAGATCTATGAGCATATTAATGATATCACAAACAAAAAAGAGACAAATGCACTAGTGAAACACACTGACGAGACAGCAGGTCACTTTTTTTAGATTTGTTATCACAGAAAATGTTATACTGGGTGAACACAGGGGACCATGGCAGCTATTTTTGGAGAAGCATGAGCGGTTCTAGCAATTGAACTTAATGCAGGCAGGTGGACAGGATTTAATTACCACATTTCTATCAGATGCTTATTGAAACTGAATGTCTCACACAAATAAATGTGTTTGACATTTTAAAATGTATGTGAATATATCTTTTATATAAATATACATACTTTTAAAATATTTTCAGTATTTTATAACACTTCTTGCACTTTGTATTTTTTACAAGTTTTTCTTTGAATTTGGTGCACAAATGAAAGAGTCATCCCTCTCCATAAAGGGGGAGCAGCTACAGACCCTGGGAATTATCGCCCCATTAGCCTGACGTTTCTGATATGTAAGGCTATGGAGCACATCATCATGGACCTAATTAACAAGGATCTAGGGAATCTCCAAACTCTAGATCCCATGCAATCTGTTTTTCTGAAAGGTAGATCATGCCTGCTCAACCTTGTTGATTTCTTTCAGTCAGTCACCAGAGCTGTGGATGAGGGCAAGGCAGTTCATACAGCCTACCTTGATCTGGCCAAGGCCTTTGATACCATTCCCCACTCAGGAATTATTGATAAACTTACCAAACTAGGCATCAACCCCTATATCACTAGGTGAGTTGCAAATGGACTGTCAGATAGAACCCACAGTGTGAAAGTAGCAGACTCCAAGTCAGACTGCCGACCAGTCATGAGTGGAGTCCCACATGGATCGGTTCTGGGTCCTCTCCTGTTTGGCATTTACTTCTCAGAAGTCCAGGCCAACATGAAGGGACTCTGGCTGACCAAGTTCACAGACGACTGTAAGCTGGGAGCCATTATTAACTCCCAGAGTGATGTAGACATCCTACACAAAGGCCTTACTGAGACCAATGACTGGTGTCAAAACCATGGCCTTAAGCTTAATGCCAATAAATTCATCATCATCCTCTTTGGGAAAAACTCAGTTCCCACTAATTACCACATTGATGGGAGCCCACTGAACACTGAAGGCATTATAAGAGATCTGGGGACACAGGTTGACATAAACCTCTCCTTCGACCACCACATTGCCACTGTGGTCAGAAAACCCTTCTATGTGGCACATCCTATTAGCAAGGGTTTTCCATCCAGGAAGAAAGAGGTCATCATCTCTCTGTACATTTCTCTTTCATTAGGCCAATCATGGAGTATAATGTCCCATTTGGTATGTACCTCACTAGACACATGCAACAACTGGAAAGGCCACAAAAGTACCTCACAAAGAAGATCCGAGGCCTTAAACATGTGTCATACATGAACAGACTCAAAAAATCCAGCTATTCTCTGTCTCATATCGTCTACTAAGAGACAATTTCTGATTGACTTACAAAGCCATGTCTGACCCAGCTCTGTTAGAAATGCTACATCTAAAGAAATCCCAATCTCTCAATGCCACAAGCTCCAGAGACCTCAACCTCATTACCACAATCAACAGAACATGCTGGAGGGACAGGTTCACAACCCAGAGACTGCCCATGCTCTAGAATAGACTTCCCATACATGTCAAGAAGAGCACCCCACTGGCTCTCTTCAAGAGAAATCTTGATGAGTGGATGGGAAATAGAAAGTACACCCCTGGGATCACTTCAGTGGCTCTACTTGATAGAGGCACTGGGAACTAACTTTGGGTGGCACAATGCCAGGGCACTTCTATGGGCTAGGCTTGTAAAGGCTCCAGGGCCATTTGCCTAGAACACACCTATGAACCTATGAATTTTGTTTGTTAAAAATCAATAAACCACTTGAAATGTGGAAGAGAGCTCAGCCATCATGTGATGCATGATATCACATGAGAACCATATTTAAACAGCAACCTTGGTATTTTTTTTTTATCTGAAGAGGTCTTAAATTTTAAAATGAAAGCGCTAATTACATTTCTAGTGTATTTTTTCATTTTTCTACACTGTGGGGTGGAACTTTAGTTGGAGTCTCTGTGGTAAATGCACTTCTTGTTTATTCTTTCATTTTTTGGTTGTGAATGGTTATGTCTTTCAAAGAATACATCTGTAAAACTAGTTAAAAAAAGTAAAACTTTTTCAAATGATTCAAGTAAGTGGAACTGTATAAAATTTTACGTATTTTAATAGCTGCTGAATATTGATTATTTTAGAATTCAAAGTAAACAGAATAGTAAACCCTGGTGGTCACAGATCAAGCAGTAAATGGGGCTTACTATAAATAATCTCATCTTGTTTAATCAATGTGTAATAATTTGACCCGAAAACACCTAAAACATTGAAATGTCACACCTCAAATCAGTAACACTCGTAAGGTAGAAGATGCAAACAAGTTTTTTACTTGGGGTGGTGGGACTCGTGATGAAGTAGCAAGCTCAACACTCATGAACTAGACATATATATATATATATATATATATATATATATATATATATATATATATATATAGGGTCTATATTATATTTTCGAAAGTTTCAAACATCGAACACCATATGGTCGACACCATATGAGCGATGTTTGAAATTTCAAAAATATAATAAAAATAAAATAAAAATATAAAACTATACTTACCTAAACACTGTAGGCAAGGGGGCAAGCCCCCCTGCACCTCCCACACCCCCACTACTGAAATATTCCTACTCCGAGATCGCACTGCATTGAAGTAAAGGGAAAATATTCCCTGCGGCAATTTTCATGTTACACGTGCGAAGTTTCGATGTTTCGACCAATCTGGTTCGCTCAATACGCATTCGCCATTTACAATTTTTGATCACGCGATATGAACCCATATATATATATATATATATATATATATATATATATATATATATCTACAGGTTTACCATTGAAATTCCGAATCCACTTTGGTCAAACATTTATAATGTTGACCCAAAATGTTGAATTCAGAATTTCAAAACAACACCCAAGGCAAAAATGAATATATTGATATCCGTAGTTCAATGGTACAATGTCAAACCCAAATACTCGAACTGCACTACCCATTCACTATAGTGTAGTTGATACATTTTGGCTCGACATTCTGCTGACCTGAAAACTACCACTTGACCACATGCCAGTCGACCAATAAAGTTTCATCGTTTTCATTGTAAACTATCTATCTATATATATATATATATATATATATATATATATATATATATATATATATAGGGTCTACTTTACATGGGTGACACAAAGTCGACTTTCATATGGCCGAGACCATATGACCGATTTTCAGAAAGCTGACCATGTAAAATAAACACATAAAACACAACGAACACTACTTTAAAACAGTTAGCAGGGGAGCAAGCCCCTTGCAACCCCCGTGGGGGCTGTGCCCCCCCAAACTCCCCCTTAACTTAAATATACCAACGCCGAGATCGCACTACAGTTCAGAAGATGGAAATTTTCCCATTCTGCACTGTACGGAGATAGAGGTTTTTCATGGTCAACTTTTGGTAAGTCGATCATATGGGCTCGGCCATATGAAAGTTGACATTGTGAAAGGTCGATCATGTGAAGGGGACCCATATATATATATATATATATATATATATATATATATATATATATATATATATATATATATATATATATATATATATATATATATATATATATATATATATATATATATATATATATATATATATATATATATATCATAAGGGCTTGGCCATATGAAAGTTGACTTTGTGAAAGGTCGATCATGTGAAGGCGACCCATATATACACGTTTATATATATATATATATATATATATATATATATATATATATATATATATATATATATATATATATATATATATATGAAGAGAGAGAGAGATAGAGATATTTGTACACGGATTCACTTTATAACCTCGAAATGCTGAAATATCGAATTTCAGTATCTCGAGACTATAAAACCGAATCCACAAAACACCGACAAACAAAAACCACAAAACCACATAACCAAAAACACCACACACACTACACTAAACATACAACACAACACCCACATCACAACATAAACAAAAAAACAACACACATACACAACTCACACACACATAAGCAGGGGGGCAATCCCCTGCACACCCCCCCTACTTATATATACTAACTCCGAGATCGCACAAACACAACACAAAAGCTCACTCACACATGCACATTCTCTAATCCCTCACACACACTCTAACTCCCACTCAAAACCCTTACAAAACACTCACTTACCTGACATAAAACCTACATCCAAACACGGCACCGCGCACCAACAAAACACAAACCCGGACATTACATAGCGCAACTTCATAACCGCGAATTCGACATATTTTCGACATATGTCAAATTCGCGATTATGAACGTTCGCTATTTTTAACATTCGACTTTATAGCTTCGAGATACTGAAATTCGACATTTCAGTATTTTGATGTTATAAAGTGAACCCTTGTACACACACACATATACACATATGTGTGTGTGTGTGTGTGTGTGTGTGTGTGTGTGTGTGTATATATATAATATATATATATATATATATATATATATATATATATATATATATAGATATATATATATATATATATATATATATAAACAAATCAATCCAATAATAAACAAAGTGGCCACTAAAGAAAGACACCATAAAATAAATGGAGTTTTATGCCTGATCCTGTGGTGGCCGCACTGGTTTTATACCCATATACACACATACACACATACACACACACGCATACACATACATACACACACACACACACACACACACACACACAGGTTCAACACCAAGTTCTCAAGTCTCAAGTGCTGGAATATCTCTGTCTCAATGCCAGGGACTCAAGCATCGTCTTGCTCATGTAAGCTTCTTTTCAAGCTCAAACTCAAATGTATGTTTGAGCAAGCCGATAAGGAGGGAGTTGAAGGGGGTGGCAGTGTAGATTAGGACAAGGGAGTTTTAGGTTTGGGAAGCAGAGTTTTAGGGTTAGGTAGTGGAAGGGAAGTTTTCAACTTAGTGGAGGGAGGGGAGCATTAGGTTTGGGGACGGGGAGGAAAGTTTTAGGATTAGAGAGTGCAAAGGGATTTTTAGGTTTATGGAGCAAAAAGGGAGTTTTGAGATCAGGACAGGTACTGGGAGGGACATTTTACAGTTTGGTAATTGGAAGGGTGTCTTTGGTTTAGGGAGTAGTAGGGGATTTTTAGGGTTTGGGAGAGATCTCAGAAATGAGGTTTATGGAGGTGGAAATGGAGTTTTAAGATAATACTCCCATTAGGAACTGTGTGGGAATGTTAGGGTCAGTGTTAAGGTTCTGTTAGAGCTGACTGTATTATAGAAGCACAAGCTATGGTAGTTCAAGCACTGGCTTTTTCAAGCAAATAATAGTGAGCAAGCATGGAGTGAGCTACTAGCACTTGTTTACTTGTAGAAAGCGGCACACACTATATCTATCTATCTGTATATATATATATATATATATATATATATATATATATGTGTATGTATATATATATATATATATATATATATATATATATATATATATATATATATATACACATATATATATATATATATATATATATAGATATACATATATATATATATATATATATATATATATATATATATATATTTATATATATATATATATATATTAAAACCCAACCACTGGGGTGCATAAGCCAGTGCATTTCTTTGTGCTGGTCCCAATCCCGGATAAATGGGAAGGGTTGCGTCAGGAAGGGCATCCAGCATAAAACTTCACCAAATCATTCATGCGGACAGCAGTAAATATTTACATACTGAATCGGTTGAGGCCCAGGTTAACAACGACTGCCACCAGTATTATTAGCCAACAGGGTGCTGGGGAAATTGGGCTACTGTTGGCCGAAGGAGGAGAAGGGGGGAAGGCATGGCCAAAGGCAGGAAGAGAGTAGAAAGGCTAGGACTGTGGTAGTGAGGGTTGGAACTTTGAATGTTGGCAGTATGACTGGTATAGGGAGAGAGCTAGCCGATATGATGGACAGAAGGAAGGTTGATATATTGTGTGTGCAAGAGACCAGATGGAAGGGGAGTAAGGCTAGGTGTATCGGAGATGGGTTCAAATTGTTTTATCATGGTGTGGATGGGAGGAGAAATTGGGTAGGAGTTATCCTGAAGGAACAGTATGCTAAGAGTGTTTTGGAGGTGAAAAGAGTGTCAGATAGAGTGATGTTTATGGAGCTGGAAATTGATGGTGTAATGATGAATGTTGTTAGTGCATATGCTCCACATGTTGGGTGTGCGATGGATGAGAAAGAAAAATTTTGGAGTGAGTTAGATGAAGTGGTGATGACTGTACCCAAGGGTGAGATAGTGGTGATTGGAGCAGATTACAATGGACATGTTGGTGAAGGGAACAGAGGGGATGAGGAAGTGATGGGTAGGTATGGTGTTAAGCAAAGGAATGCAGAAGGTCAGATGGTAGTAGATTTTGTGAAAAGGATAGACATTGTTGTGGTGAATACATATTTTAACAAGAGGAAGGAGCATAGGGTGATATACAAGAGTGGAGGAAGATGCACACAGGTGGGTTATATCTTATATAGGAGGGCCAGTTTGAAGGAGATTGGAGACTATAATGTGGTGGCCATGGAAAGTGCAGTTAGGCAGCATAGGATGGTGGTTTGTAGGATGATGTTGGTGATCAAGAAGAGGAGGAGGAGTGTAAGGGCAGCACCAAGGATCAAATAGTGGAAATTGAAAAAGTGTAATTGTGAGGTGGAGTTCAGGGAAGAGTTAAGACAGGCACTGGGTGGCAGTGAAGAGTTACCAAATAGCTGGGTAACTACAGCAGAGCTAGTAAGGGAGACGGCTAGAAAAGTGCTTGGTATGACATCCGGACACAGGAAGGATGACAAGGAGACATGGTGGTGGAATGAGGAAGTACAGGAGAGCATACAGAGAAAGAGGTTGGCAAAGAAAAAGTGGGATTGTCAGAGAGATGAAGAAAGTAGACAGGAGTATAAGGATATGAGGTGCATGACAAAGAGAGAGGTGGCGAAGGCTAAGAATAAGGCATATGAAGAGTTGCATAAAAGGTTGGGCACTAAGGAGGGAGAAAAGGACCTGTACCAATTGGCTAGACAGAGGGACCGAGCTAGGAAAGATGTGCAACAGGTAAAGGTGATAAAAGATAATGAGGGAAACATACTCACAAGTGACGAGAGTGTGTTGAGCAGATGGAAAGAGTACTTTGAGGGGTTGATGAATGAAGAGAATGAGAGGGAGAGAAGGTTGAATGATGTGGGGATAGTGAATCATGAAGTGCAATGGATTAGCAAGGAGGAAGTGAGGATAGCTATGAAGAGAATGAAGAATGGAAAGGCTGTTAGTCCAGATGACATACCTGTGGAAGCATGGAGGTGTTTAGGTGAAATGGCAGTGGAGTTTCTAACCAGATTGTTTAATGAAATCTTGGAAAGTGAGAGGATGCCTGAGAAATGGAGAAAACGTGTTTTGGTACCAATTTTTAAGAATAAGGGTGATGGGCAGAGCTGTAGTAACTACAGAGGGATTAAATTGATCAGTCACAGCATGAAGTTATGGGAAAGAGTAGTGGAAGCTAGGTTAAGAAGGGACTTGATGATTAATGATCAGCAGTATGGTTTCATGCCGGGAAAGAGCACTACAGATGCAATGTTTGCTCTGAGAGTGTTGATTGAGAAGTACAGAGAAGGTCAGAAGGAGTTGCATTGTGTTTTTGTAGACTTAGAGAAATCATATGCCAGGGTGCCTAGAGAGGAGTTGTGGTATTGTATGATGAAGTCAGGAGTGTCAGAGAAGTATGTAAGAGTGGTACAAGATATGTACGAGGGTAGTGTGACAGTGGTGAGGTCTGTGGTGGGAGCGACGGATGTGTTTAAGGTGGAGGTGGGATTACATCAAGGATCAGCTCTGAGCCCTTTCTTATTTGTAATGGTGATGACAGGTTGACAGATGAGATCAGACAGGAGTCCCCATGGACTATGATGTTTTCAGATGGCATTGTGATCTGTAGTGAGAGTAGGGAACAGGTGGAGAAGACCCTGGACAGATGGAGATATGCTCTTGAGAGAAGAGGAATAAAGGTTAGCAGGACTAAGAGAGAATATATGTGTGTGAATGAGAGGGAGGATAGAGGAATGGTGAGGATGCAAGTAGTAGAAGTGGCAAAGGTAGATGAGTTTAAATACTTGGGATCAATAGTTTAGAGTAATGGTGAGTGTGGAAGAGAGGTGAAGAAGAGAGTACAGGCAGGATGGAGTGGGTGGAGAAGAGTGTCAGGAGTGATTTGTGACAGAAGAGTACCAGTAAGAGTGAAAAAGAAGGTCTACAAGAGGGTAGTGAGACCAGCTATGTTATATGGGTTGGAGACAGTGGCATTGACAAAAAGGCAGGAGTTAGAGCTGGATGTGGCAGAGTTAAAGATGTTAAGATTTGCACTGGGTGTGACAAGGGTGGACAAGATTAGGAATAAGTATATTAGAGGGTCAGCCCAGGTTAGAAGGTTTGGAGACAAAGCCAGAGAGGCAAAATTACATTGGTTTGGACATGTGCTGAGGAGGGATGCAGAGTATATTGGGAAAAAGATGCTAAGAATGAAGCTGCCAGGTAACTGGAAAAGAGGGAGGCCTAAGATAAGGTTTATGGATGTGGTGAGAGAGGACATGCAGATGGTTGGTGTGACAGAGCACGATGCAGAGGACAGGAAGAAATGGAAACAGTTGATCCACTGTGGTGACCCCTAATGGGACCAGTCAAAAGAAGATGATGCTATACAGCTACAGATATAGATATACAAGTGCGTATGTGTATTTATACACGTACTG
Organism: Protopterus annectens; assembly: GCF_019279795.1. Taxonomy (NCBI): domain Eukaryota; kingdom Metazoa; phylum Chordata; order Ceratodontiformes; family Protopteridae; genus Protopterus; species Protopterus annectens. The sequence continues at coordinate 426,842,333 of NC_056735.1, forward strand.
TATGCTAACATAAACTTGGAGAAAAGGGAGGAGAAAGTGATAAACACTGCACCACTCACATTTTCACTCTTCCGTGAATCTAACAGTGACTACATGACACTGTCAACCTTTCGGTGATATCATTCTAAGTATCAGTTATGTAGGCACTGACAGACAGTAGATTGGAGTACTAAATGATGGCCTGACTTGTTTTTTGTGTAGTTTAAATGAAATGCTCCTGTAAACTATAAGACTTGATAGAGTAATGAAAGAGGTATTAAGTGACTCCACTTCAGCATGTGTTAATCTAAACTCATTATATAAAGGTTTCTGTAGCATTTAAAAGTGAGTACTCTAGCAGGAATGTGTGAAATACCATATTATAAGGGAAGCACTGACAAATCGGAATTGCATGATAAACAAGGAACATGTGGAAACAATATAAATAGATTGCAAAAAGATAGAAATAAGCTAGCAGTTCCCAATAAATACCATCAAATATTGCATAAAGCAAACCAGGAAAGTGACTGCCACTTGAAAGTCAAAGTATGTTATAGAGAGCTAATCATACAGACATAGAAGAAGTTTTTCATTTAGGGAAAAGTGAACCCTAACTGAGCAGAGCTTTCTGACATGATGTGCATCACCACAAGGAGCATTAGCCTCCCACCCCCCAATGCTGTGCCCTTGACAAAACAGTAATCAGTGGCATCACAGACCAAATACTGACCATTGTGAATTACCCAGATCATCAAAAGAATCATCCACCTTCCCTACTCGAAAAGACAAGCTGTCAGTTGCCAGTCATTCTCATGCCCCCTGTCTGGGATTTTCAGCTCCTGAATCACTAATTGAAATTTGGTTGCCTGGGGTCACAATCAGGGCTCCATCTCCACTGCACTTTCTGATATAGGCAGTAAACTAAATGACATTGAACATACTTGAGTAGAACATTAGTAAAAATATATTTTTTTCCAATTCCTGCACTTTTGATTTACAAGTTCCACCAATATAGCACTCATTTTGTTTTGACTTCTGTCAGACTATGTTAGGATAGCTAGGACTCCAGCTGCCACCCAATGCAGCCAGAAGCAATATATCTATATATATATATATATATATATATATATATGCATCTATGGGTCTACCTGAAAACACCAACACGCAAAAACACCGACAATGAGATAACCGACACCACAAAACCGAAAGTTCAAAAACACAAAACTACACATGCCTGACAAACCACAATCCCGACAATCAACAAAACAAAACAAATACATTTTCCGTAAAACACACACACAATACAAGCACACCAAAAACTTTACAAACCTACACTAAACCTTACATACACAACTATCTATGCACTAACCTTAACCCAAACCCTAACCCTAAGGTCCATTACTATCGCACACTCACCTAACCCACGCCCTAACCCTAACTCACTTAACCTGCCCCTAACCCTAAAATCTGTCCCTATCGCACACTTACCTTACCCGCACCATAACCCTAACTCACTTAACCCGCCCTTAACCTTAAAGTCTGTCACTATCGCACACTTACCTTACCCGCACCTTGACCCTAATGTCCGTCACTATCACACACTTACCTTAACATGTCGGTGTTCTCAGCATCGGGATTTTCAATCGTCAGTCATCTCCATTGTCAATCTTCCAGTGTCAGTTATCTCTTTGTCGGCATTGTCAGCGTTCAGTGTTTTTAGGTAGACCCGCACCTACTATATATATATATATATATATATATATATATATATATATATATATATATATACACACATATATATATATATATATATATATATATATATATATATATATATATATATATATATATATATACACACATATATATATATATATATATAGGTCTACTTCAAAAGACTGACAAACCAAAAGACTGAAAATTCAAAATACTGAACACATTGTAATACAGGGGTAAGCCCCCCCTGCACCCCTCATGTGGGGGGGTCTTCACCTCCCACACCCCCCTGCTAACTATATATACCCAACTCTAAAATCACACAACAGTGGAGAAGGGGCAAATTCCATCATTCAGTATTTTAAGTTTTCAGCCTTTTGGGATTCAGTCTTCTGAAGTAGACCCCTAGATTTTTTTATATTTATATATATATATATATATATATATATATATATATATATATATATATATATATATACTAAATTACAAGGGTGGAACATACTTTTTTAGATCTGGTAAATGTATTTCAAACACATTCTTTAATGCCATTTACATTCTTTAGCTATGTAGATAATAAAATCATTTATGTGTACCATATGAAGTTTAAGCAGAAAATTAGAATACCCATGTATCAGGTTACATTATTTATGTTTTTTATATAAAGTTTAAGCAGCAGAGTGCATCAGTTAAAGTCAGCAAAATAGCTAATACTGTGATATGAATTATCACTTCTGGGACTTGATACCCCTGGTTCCATGCAAATTGGAATGGATAGATTCCCTTCATATTCCTGGAGAGGAAAACTTTTGGAAAAAAGTCGAGATTATTATTTTAAATATTTATTATAATAAAAAAAAAGATATATGGTAAACAAGAAAAAAAGTGTATGCATTAGACTGTTCCCTTCTTCAGCCAAACAGTATGAAACTAATTATGAGCAGACTTGTGGACATTGCTTTTATTGGTTCCCTATTAAAATTGCGAAATTCCACTTGCCCGAATACGGAAACGGATTTTGAATTGTGTGGTTTAGGGTGTTTGGTGTATTCGCGGTTTGGGTAATATGTGTCGATTATTCCATATTCGCTGTTTAGGACTTTCACGGTTGTAATATAGACCCTCTTTTATCAGCCTGTTAATTTGTCTTGTTGCTGCTGGACTTGTCAACTTTTGGAAGTATGGCAAATTAAAGCAATCTCCATGTTTAATCAAATGTTTAAGGTGCAATACTAGAACTTATCCTAAGATTTTATTATTTATATATTAATTTAATGATGCTATTTGATGCAATTAATTTTGCACCTATGACTAATAGATGTATGAGTAAGAATGCTGATATTCTTCATTTTATTTCTCATAAAGGACATTGAGAGTTATTTACTTATAATAAATACATGCAGTTTATACCTCAATGGACATGTGAAAGAGTAGATGGAAGTTTATAGATTGTTATCGAATTTCCATCATGCTTTCTGATGATCATATAAAATTCCTGGCAATTCTTAGAAGAAATTATGTAATGCAACAACTCCTTAATATTAGGTAACTTCAATCACTTCCCTCTAATGACAAGAGCACTTATTCCTCTAACATACATAATACTCCAAGATTTTTTAGATTTGGTAAACAGAAATTTTTGGATTAAAATAGTAAGAACATTAGAGGCTTTAATATTCTTGATATGGTACTCAGAAATGTGGCCTATGCCTCTTTTACCTCCAAGTCTAACCCCTAGTCTTTCTTTCACCAGTTAAGTCAAGACCACCAACTTGCGACATTTACTCTCAGAACCTCCATCCCTATAACTAAAGTCTCCCTGTTTAAGGACTACTAAAAGGCAAACTTTATAAAATTATATAATGAAATTTCTTAATTTATCCATGACATTACCACCATTAACCTAGAATCAGCAGCCTGTTACACTAAGGATTTTATGCCCACTTAGACAGATGCATGGCTCTACTAGTTCTAAGTAGTGACAAATATAATGAGAAATTCAAAACACACCACCCTGGTGAGCAAGCAGCACAAATAAACTTTATAACAAAAAAGAACTTCTTAAATCCTGCAATAAGAACAAAATTCATCAGTTTGAGGGCAGAATAAAAAAGTATTGCAAGGACTTGCAAGGCATCAGTGGTGAATTATAATCCCTCTTTAGCTATGATAGAAAGATAAGAAATAGCACTAAACATTTCTCTGAGTTTTTTTGCAAAATGGAGCCTCTCACTTAGACTGTATACAAATATATAAGTAAATAATTATGATATCAAGAATCTCATTAGGCTCAGCTCATAATGATTTGGCTTTGTTAAGGTAGACCATGCCTGTTAAAGTTTTTGGAGGGTTACTCAAGCAGTTGATAGTGGTCATGCTGTCCACAGAACCCATCTTGGGCTATCCAAGGTATTCAATACCATATTGCATGCCAGAAGTGTAAGAAAGCTGTCAACCTTAAACATTAATCCTTATGTGATAAGATGGATTGCCAATTAGTTGAAAGACAAAACACACATTGTCTGTCTGGCAAGTCCTCTTATAATAATGCAAAGATTACCCATGGAATTAGTTAAGGGTCTGTGTTTGATCCTCTCTAGTTTGTCCTATATTTTTCTGAAAACTTAGAACTAGGGCTGCTGGATGACCATATTCCTTGATGACTGGGTGTTACCTTCACAACCCCCCTTCCCCAGATACATGTACCCTTCAGAAAGAACTTATCCTTGCTACTATCTGGTCTATGGATAATGGACTTAAACTGATGGTAAAATGTAATGTTGTTTATCTCATAAACCAACAATTATCTACCACTACTTACTGTAATGAAAATGACAACAATCTGTTATTAACCAAAACATAAACACAGCCCTGGGTACCTGAGTAGGTAGTTCCCTTTCCTCAGTCCTTCTACATATCATAACTATTCACCAAAGGTATTTTATCTACATCCAAAGATGTTATAGCTCCCTTATATTCAGTGCCAGTCATACCTGTTCTACAATATATGGTGCTTCCATTGGTGTGGACCTCACTAGAAATATAAAAAACTTGAGGAGTCCTAGAGGTTCCTAACCACAAAGACAAATGGTCTTAAGAATTTGAGTTACCAGGAGATGCCAGAAGCCTTGTCCCTGTGCTTTGTGAACCTGAGTTAGCAGGATAAGCCAGAAGCTGTGTCCCTGTGCTCTGTGTCTTAAGGAATCCTGAGGAATGATCTTTGCCTTGCTACCTCACCATTAGAGATCCAGTGATACTTGACCTCCTTTCTCTCAGTAAGCCAAACTGCACAGTTAACACTAGCTCTAGCAATAGGAACCTTCATCACCAAATAAATGCATTGAAGAGATAGACTACTCACTCTGCATTTGCCTTTTTTTGTAAGAAACTTTTATTGCATGTAAATCAATGCAATTCAATATCTTCTTTCAGATAATACCTGGATAACTCAATTGGTTCCCTCAAACTTTCCCTGGGATTAACTGGCCTCACCCTCCTTGAGAAAGGAGGTAAAGCCAAGGGAGGACATTTTGCAAGGTGCTCATGGTCATTAGAATAACTACCTTGTAGATCTCATAATTCTATGATCCAAGAGGTTGCATACCATATGCAAATAATTAATGAGGATATTTCGACATTTTCTCTCTCAAAAAATAAATAAATAAATGAATCTATGATTACAACTTACTTTTTTCCCTCACTATCTTGGATTGAGTCACTTCATTTATTTCCTCGTTGGTCCACTCACATTATCAACACATGTATTTCCGTAATCATACCTTTCATGTTAAAATTCAGAAGGACTTGATTATTAATTCCACACTAAAAGCCATACTTATGTCTTCAAAGTAATAATAATTATAATAATAACAGATTATCATTGTATAAAACCGAATTGATTCTCAGTTCCTCTGTCTCAGTGATGTGCAGAGCCATTGCTTCACCTTAGCATGCTTTTCTTTTACTGATGTTATTGTACTTCAGTAGCCTTTAATTCTAATCATTAGCACCAATAATCAGGCTGTTTCCCCAATTACTCCAAAAACTCACTGCTCTACATCTTTAAGCAATTGCATAGAACCCACTTTCCTGATATGTAATTAATTTCCAAATTAATCATCCAGAATAAAATGCTTATTCACTCTGCAGCCGCCAACCTTTTTTGATGTTTTTATTTTGTAAAGAGATTCAAAAATTAATAGATTTATTCATGTTGTGTACCAAGTAATACTGATTTGTTGGGCCACTTCAACAAGTTAGTATTAAGTACAAGGAATCAACTTTGTACTTTGAGTGGTCATTAATATGCAATACCTGTGGTGTGATGACATGCAGAAAATTCCTAACTGTGGAAAGTATATGCACCAAATGGAGTAAACATAATGAGTGTATGGTACTATAAACTATAACTTGAAACAACAAATTATGACTGGATTTTCAAGCAAAGCAAAGTATCATGCTTATTGTTTATAGATACTGTTTTCTTCTTCTCCACTCTTCTCTACTGCCTTTTACTCTACCACCCCTTTCCCCCCCTGAGTCTTTTGATTATGTAATGTCCTGATGTTTTAGCAAAGAACAATAGCTTAAGATCTGATGTTAGCTACTGTTAAATCTATAACTTTGAAACCCAAAAGATATTGTTCACCTGCAGGTGAGCAACTTGCCCACTGTAATATTGGCCAGAATTACAGGTCTGGGCTGCTAGCAATTGTTTTCCCTATAATCTTGGATCTGGTCATGTCAGACTCCACTTTGCAAATTATATGATTCTGAGAAAAAATTACTTAACTAGACAGTGCACCCAGGATTCCTGTAAAACAAAATACTTACCTTAGTGGGTTTACCCAATTAATAAATTAAAAAAATACTTTATCACATTTAGGAGTTCTGTCAGTGTGAAATATGGAAATGTTGTCACTCTAGGTTTATCAACTCAGGCAAGTGATACATTGCCAGTCTTATTCTTGTTACAATGCATCCTTAATGATTTAGCAGAAGAGTTCAAGAGATGTGCTAGCAATAAACATAGAATAGAATAATGATTATAGAAGTCATTAGTTCCTTACTGACACTCAAGCCATGTATCTTGGTGAAATGTATGCATAATTCCTAACTGAGTGAAGCATGAATTTTCACCAAAGCAATATATGTCTGTTACTAGAGGCATGACCGCTGCAGTCTTGAGCATGAGAGCTTTTTTCATAGAAAATATATTCTTTCTAGTGAAATGCAATCCATACAGTTTCAGCAATAATTAGTAATCCCTCATAAATGAGCAACCATGGCACAGATGATCAGATCACTTGAATTTCAGAGCACTTCAGTAATTATGCAGAAGTGCTGGACTGAATATAAAAATGAGAAAGCTTAAAGTGACAGATTATTTTAAAAGGTCACAGTCATATCAGCTACTCTCAGATGCTCTAACTACATGTCTTTCTGTATGACATTTTGCATTACTTCTCTGAACTTGGACAGCAGTATGAGTGCATGTTCCATTTCTGAACCAGTAATTATAACCAGTGACTGGTAAATACTGTAATTTAGTAGGCTGCATATTTTAATGGTTAAATCTTCAGCTTTGGAGTTAGAGTTTCCAATCTGCATAGCAAGCATTGCAATGCAATATGCTGTGGTGGTGGTGCTGCGCTAGCGTTGTCGCCTCACAGTAAGACGTTGTCCTGTTCGATTCTCAGCTAAAGCATCTTCTGTGTGGAGACATGCGTGAATGGGCGTACCTTCATTGAAGGTTGTGCGTCAGGGCTGGCAACTCGGTACATAAAAATCTACTGCCAATCATTAGTGGACCAGAGTTCCGCTGTAGCGACCCCTAACCGGGAAAAGCCGAAAGATACAACAACAACAACATAGCAAGCATTGCAATATAATCACTCTTTTACCTTACCTGGTACTTTTGGTTTGATCCACATTACAGATCTGCTTCATGCATTTTCCATATGCTTTTTATTAAACCACCATATTATTATTCCATACTGTATACATTTTTCAAACCACAGCAGTGTGTTCATATTTTTTCAATTCCTGATTTCATTATTAGTTGTAGTAGAGTCAACACTGCATAGCATTTTATATGGTTTCTCCTTCTCCTTTCATCTCTTTTCTTCTTTCTCTCTCCCTGACTCTCTCTCTCTCTCTCTCTTTTTTGTTTCATTTTAATATGTAAAGTTTCATCTACCAGTGTTTCTGACAGTGAACCTACTTCTAACTAAGCAAAATGCAATGCAAAAAGATGATGAAAAAATAAAAACATCTTAATATTATCTTTTTCTAGATGGTTAGATATATTTCATTTTATGCTGTCATTTCCAGTCCCAAAGTGGTATATTTTCAAATATATTATCAAATCCACATTTGTACAAAACAGATAAGGAAAAATGCATAGACATAGCCTGTGCAAAGCTATGATTCCCATATCCCTTTAGTTCTACTTACTGTATATTGCTTGGTGCTGTTCTCTGTGTTCCCATAACTTCACTTTTCTTTTGAATTGACCCTGCTTTTGAACTACCTATACTAGACTGCCTTATTGCCTTCTCCTGTCACTTACACACTGACTAGTTTTAATATCTTTTATTATGATCATTTTTTCAAGAAACATCTTCTGCATTTTTATCATGATTTGTAGTATATTTCCCTATCCTGATTATTCCCATATGGTTACCATTCTTAACACAGAGATTATGAAGTGATAATGACCTTGCTTGTATGGGAGACATACTATTCATTATACCATGACCCCCCCAAAACGTGCACGCTGATTGGCCAGCGTGCACATTGTAAATCGAGTTATACTAATGGAAAAAGGTCCGGTCGCCCGGACTTTTTTCCATTAGTATAACTCTACTTTTAAAACACTGTCTCGCTATGTTAAATGGGTTTAACATAGCGAGACAGCTTTAAAATAAGCAACGGAGATCTCCGTTGCTTATTTTAAAGCTGTCTCGCTATGCTAAACCCATTTAACATACCGAGACAGGTTTTAAAAAAGCAATGGAGAAAGCAAGATCTCCGTTGCTTTTTTATTCGCTATGTTAAATGGGTTTAACATAGCGAGACAGTTTTAAATAAGCAACGGACATCTCCGTTGCTTATTTTAAAGCTGTCTCCCTATGTTAAACCCATTTAACATAGCGAAACAGTAAAAACAAAGCAACGGAGATCTTGCTTTCTCCGTTGCTTTTGCCCACAGCTCTGATGTACTGCGTAGGCGTGCAGTACATCAGAACTGCCGCGGATGCCAGACATCTGAGGAAGGGCAGTAAACAGGCATTATACTATGCCATTATTTAAGAAAAGTAATAGTTTCTTTTCTTAAATAATGTCATGGTATAATAGCAATAACCCACTTCTGGGTGTGGGTAATGCTGTATTTACCAACGGTTGGCTTTGTTTGGTCCCGAGGGCGACGCCAACCGTGGGTAAATCCAGCATTACCCACACCCATGCGTGGGTTATTGCTATATTAATTATGATTTTGACAAAATGGGAGGAAGCTGTATAATTTTATAAATTCTCTGTTTTATTTAAAATTGTCCAGGTTGGTATGGTCACATGCAAATATATTTGTTTTTGTATTGTTTAGTTCAGTTGATGGTATCAGATTTCATTTTTTATAGTTTTCTCAGAATTAGTACCAACAAAAATGTTGTGAAAGTTTAGCCCTATAACTGCACTATGTCATCCTGTTGTTATGCTGTCCCAGAAATTGATGTCCTTGAGGCATTTTTATAGTGGTAGGGCTAAAGTGAGTGAATAACATAAAACATTACTGGATACATTCACTGTGACAGAGCCAATGAAATCTGGAGAGACCTGGATGTCAATCAAGAATTATAATGTTATTCAAGTGAAATTAATAAACAAGTATTCTCAGCAAAAGATAAAAAAAACTGTTTATAGTCGATGAAGGAATCCACATCTTCCCTGTTTTGGCATGTGTACACATGGAAGTTCTTACATAGATGTTTTTTCACACCACACAGACTAGCAACAATGTACAAGAAAGATGAAATGAAATGCTGGAGATGTGGACATCCTGGTGCTGACAGGATACATATGGTTGTTAATTATAAAATAATCTCCCTATTTTGATTAGACATTGGATATTCTTGTAAAGCTCTATGGAATGACAACTGTATAATCTCTGACTCCCTTATCCTTTTCAACATTCCTGTTCTTGAAGTCATTCCTAAAAATCAAATATTTTTACTGTGGTCAATCCTTTCTATAACAAGGAAATTGTTAGTAAAAATTGGAAATCCCAGTCTACTCCCATCTTTAAAGTTGAGTTTATTCATCTTGAGAAATATATTTGTAGAAATGAGATTATAAAACCAAGGGCTAACAACGCAACTCATCATTTAATTGGTTCAATGAAATCGTCTAATCTTTTACAAAAAATATTAAGTGTTTTCCTATGTATATTATTTTTTTTCTTAATTGTTATGGACATTGTATATAGTTTATTTGTTCTTTTCTTATTATTACACTAAGTTATTGTGTTATAAAATTAATAAAAACATTTTAGAAAAAAAGAATTATAATGTTATGTACAATTACTGCTGGTCTGCATTCAGTCACCCCTCAAACCACTGGACATGCTTGTTAACCTCTTTGCACAAGAAATCTGGAAAAAGCCAAACATAATGGGGGTCAAAGCCCCAAATATAGGGACCATATTTAAATACTGCTCCTATAAACTTAGAAAGTTGATAGAATAACAGATTTTGCATTGGCATACATTTTCTGAAGGGTATGAAGTCTGAAACACAAATGTCTGTCATTATTTAGTGACTTCAGTCTTCAATGATTTGCCAGAAAAACACAAACTTTAATGGAAGGGACCAAAAATATGGGGAAAAATCAGGACATTCTGTGAAAATGTGGACAGTTAGGAGGTATGCCACTGCATCTGTTGTTCAGTCTGTAGTCTAATTTAAGTGTAGAGAAAATATTAGTAAGCTAGGAAACAACTCAAAGAAGTTTGATGAAAACAATAGGCAAATGTTTTCTATACATACAGGGACCTATGGACTGCATATGTTGTCATCCTGTTTATGGCTCTAGTGACTTTATGCTGATGCCATAATTTGGATAAAGAGGGAAGGCGCACAAAGAAGACCAATATGCTTGTAAGGCTTTATCCATGATGATGATGATGATGATTATTATTATTATTATTAATGATATGGTTTAAGTAATTCTTCCCAGATTAATATCATACTAACTCTTTTTACAACTAGGATTCTATTTAGTTTGCTGCCATGTCTTTTTTAGGTATTTTAACTATGCAAAGATGAGATGTTTGCCTTTTGCACAACAAATGGATTAATTTATATGTCAACATTTATTTATGTATTTATCTATTTATATATGTATATACATGTACATATATGTATTTTTAACTATAAGGCATTTTAAGTACCTAATTTTTAAAAACTGAGGATGTTGTTTTATTGCTTAATTGATGATACCAAGGATGGTTAAATATTGTGTTACTGTGTTTTGTTGCATTCTGATGAAGTCCAGTAAAGATTGTGGACAAATCCACTAAATATTAAATACTTAGTTTCTTGATTGCCATTTGGAGTGTTTTTTTTTCTCTTTTTTGTGTTTGGACTTTTTAATATTTGATCCGTTTGCTCATTTCTTGTTGTTTTTATCTATGCCTTTTAGACTATTTAAATAACCTTTGAAAAGGTTATAAAGCTTCTGAACAAAAAAAAAAAAGTTTCTTTAATTATGTATAGATTCATTCATGTTCCATGGTATTATAGATAAACTGTGGCAAACTGTTACATCTAGGGGCTGCTATTTCTCAGTCCACACCATTGGCACAACTTAATATGTGATGGATGGGCTTATAATCATAACAAATGCCACAACTGAACATGTGATGACCAGTGGTAAGTTCTCATGACCCTCACCAACAATATGACTAGTATATGAGGGATGGCTGAATCTAAGAGCATATGAAAAATGCCTACTGCTGCTTTGGGTTATGACCAACACGTGTCATACCCAAATAAGTTTTACAAGGAATAGTAGCAGAGCAGAGTTATAACAACTCTCTTCTGGCATTACACTTACCTTGCCCACAGCCCGGTGTCTTCCTATACAGACTTACCAACAGGAATTGAAATTTGATCAAGAAAATTTCAAAAAGACACACCCACACCCACACACATGGTGTTTCTTAGGGGCATAGTGATACCTTTATAGTGCTGTCACCCCTTTTTCAGCTTGATGTAAACTTTCTGCCACATGGTGCACCAGTTTATCACAAATTAATACAGTTGTTGCTTACCATTAAAATAAGACAACTGTAATATAATCTGTTGTTAGCTATGGTTAAAACAGTTGTTCTTCAGAAGATGGATGTCAACAGTTAATCATTCATCAACTTCCAGACCATCAGCCACATGTTGTTGAAGCTGAATGCTGACATTCTTTACTTAAATAATTAAATAAAAATAAAACATACATGCAGATGCCTTATTGTGCAGAGTCATGTAAAATAAAAGGTTTCTGCACACAGGTGTCAGTTAGCAAAATGCAGGCTATCTGATATCTAATCCAGTTGCTACAATTAGCTGAAGAGTTATTGCACTGCATCTACCATTATTTGCCACTACTTTTTAAGGGCATTTAGACATTGTAGAAAGTTCATGGGCACTGAACTTCAGACATTGCATCTCAGCCCACAAATGTCTATTGCACACAGAGTGAGGTGCAGACTGCAACTAACTACCTGAATAGCAGAGGTGAACTGAACTGTCTGAGGAGAGTGTCACTTGAGAAGACTGCAAGGGTGACATAGATTAAATCATCATTTGTATTTTGTGAGCAATGTCTGTTGTGATAAGTTCAACTCCTTATGTCAGCAAAGCATTTTAAATGTTTCCAGTTTCTTCAGGAGTCATGTACGTAAATGTAAGCATACTGCTTACAAAATTACTAAGTTCTACTGGTAGTTGCAGACTATTTATAGCAAAAGCCTTTAAAAGTAAATATCAGGCAGAGAACTAAAGAAACAGAGCCTTCCTGGGTATATAATTGCAATTAGCTCCAAAACTATAATAAATGTATGCTACAAATGCAAGATTTGTGCAATTTTACACATTTTGTATGCCACATGATTTACTGGAAACTATTAAAGGCTTTTTACAGCTTTTACATGTTATACTTCTGATAAAGTAGGATTTATGCAGTTTTTATACTTTACATTTCTGATACATCTCGAGCATTCGAAAGACATGCGTAAATGGGCATGCCGTCGTTGAAGGTTGAACGTCGAGCTGGTACCTCAGCGTTCGTCAGAATGTACTGCCTATCATTAGCAGACCGGAGGTCTGCTGTGGCGACCCCTAACCAGGAAAAGCCAAAAGACAACAACAATTTCTGCTACATCTTCATTGTGGGAAAAGAGTTTCACATTTTCATACAACAAGATTTCCTGAGTCACTCGAAAACATAACATACAACAGCTCCCTTACTGTAGAAACACAAAAACATGGGGTTTAGATGAGCACTTTCATTTCCTTTATTAATCACCATGGAACTTCATCAGATAAAATGGTGTTTCTTGTTCCATCTCCTTTATATAAAAACTACCCAATTACATGACTTTATTAAGTAATTAATCCAAGCCTTTAAAGGTCCATTTATTATTTTTTATTATTTTTTTTATTTCACTGCCATTGTTATTTTATAGTATTACTTTAAGATTTTAAGCAGCATTGCATAGGAGCATTTGTGAATTTTAATGTGCATGGACCTTTAAGGTCGACTTGGATTCCCTTCTGTGGTTGTGAGACATGGGGAAAAGTATTAAAAAGTTTCATCTAGTTATAATTACAAGCCATGGAGCATGAAGGAACTGGCAGCACACAAGCAACCCCTAGAGAAAACAATGTGAGTTTAACCCGGCTTACCATATTACTAACACAGGTTAATGCTAGAATGAATTCAGTTTTATCACAGAATATAATAGCTGCATCACAGAACAGGAACAATATAGTGAACAATTCAAATGCAACTTCAAATACAAGCTCTTTGTTGAATGGAGCCCTGACTCAACAACAAGTTCTGTATTTGGGGGCCTTAACCCGAGGAACTCAATTGATTGGGCAGCAGCTTGACAAAGGCACTGTATGATTGTAGGGCAGTGCCTTACCTCCCACTAGTAATGGGGACTTTTTGCAATGGTTAAACAAAGACTTTGCCCGGGATTCAAGAAGCTCATCGCAAGGACGGTTTTAGCCTTGCGCCGAGCGTCCTCACTACAGATGGTGCAGCCGCACCATATGAATATGTATGAGGGCACGCTGCCTCACCCTTAATGTGCACAGGAAATGTGTGCGAGTGCAGGGGGCATGTACAAGTGCTCTACAGAGGTGTAAACATGCCCCGACAGTTGCAAAACCTACTATGCCTACTAGTAGAGCCCACCTCTAATAGTAAGTCAGTAATTCAGTGTAAGTGGATACCG